>NW_027454150.1:0-99007 GCF_040206685.1 Ascaphus truei | reverse complement strand
GCGAGCAGTGGTGGGCGCGAGCAGTGGGGGGAGCGAGCAGTGGGGGAGCAGTGGGGGGCGCGAACAGTGGGGAGAGCAGGCAGGGCACGAGCAGGCAGGGGGCGCGAGCAGGCAGGGGGCGCAAGCAGGAATGGCGTGCGAGCAGGCGGGGGCGCGAGCAGGCAGGTGGCGCGAGCGGTGGGGGGTGCGAGCAGTGGGGATAGCAGACAGGGGGCGCGAGCAGTGGGGGGTGCGAGCATTGGGGATAGCAGACAGGGGGCGCGAGCAGTGGGGGGCACGAGCAGTGAGGGGTGCGAGCAGTGGGGGCGCAAGCAGTGGGGGGCGCGAGCAGTGGGGGCGCAAGCAGTGGGGGGCGCGAGCAGTGGGGGGCGCGAGCAGTGGGGGGCGTGAGCACTGGGGAGAGCAGTGGGGGGCGCGAGCAGTGGGGAGAGCAGTGGGGGGGGCGAACAGTGGGGAGAGCAGTGGGGAGAGCAGTGGGGGGCATGAGCAGTGGGGGGCGCGAGCAGTGGGGGGTGCGAGCAGTGGGGGGCTCGAGCAGTGGGGGGGCGCGAGCAGTGGGGGGTGCGAGCAGTGGGGAGAGCGAGCAGTGGGGGGCGCAAATAGTGGGGGGCGTGAGCAGTGGGGGGGCGCGAGCAGTGGGGAGAGCAGTGGGGGGAGCGAGCAGTGGGGAGAGCAGTGGAGAAATCAGTGGGGGGCGCGAGCAGTGGGGGGAGAGCAGTGGGGGGCGCGAGCTGTGGGGGGCGCGAGCAGTGGGGAGATCGAGCAGTGGGGGGCATGAGCAGTGGGGGGCGCGAGCAGTGGGGGGCGCGAGCAGTGGGGGGCGCAAGCAGTTGGGAGAGCAGTGGGGGGCGCGAGCAGTGGGGGGCGCGAGCAGTGGGGGGCGCGAGCAGTGGGGGGCGCGAGCAGTGGGGAGAGCAGTGGGGTGCGCGAGCAGTGGGGCACGCGAGCAGTGGGGGGCACGAGCAGTGGGGAGAGCAGTGGGGCGCGCGAGCAGTGGGGAGAGCAGTGGGGCGCGCGAGCAGTGGGGGGCACGAGCAGTGGGGGGCACGAGCAGTAGGGGACGCGAGCAGTGGGGGACGCGAGCAGTGGTGGACGCGAGTAGTGGGGGGCGCGAGCAGTGGGGGGTGCGAGCAGTGGGGAGAGCAGTGGGGGGCGCGAGCAGTGGGGGGCGCGAGCATTGGGGAAACTAGTGGGAGGCGCGAGCAGTGGGGGGCGTGAGCAGTTGGGAAAGCAGTGGGGGCGCGAGCAGTGGGGAGAGCAGTGGTGGGCGCGAGCAGTGGGGGCACGAGCAGTGGGGAGAGCAGTGGGGGGCGCGAGCAGTGGGGGGCGCGAGCAGTGGGGAGAGCAGTGGGGGGCGCGAGCATTGGGGGGCGCGAGCAGTGGGGGGCGCGAGCAGTGGGGGCGTGAGCAGTGGGGGGTGCGAGCAGTGTGGAGAGCAGTAGGGGGCGCGAGCAGTGGGGAGAGCAGTGGGGTGCGAGCAGTGGGGGGTGCGAGCAGTGGTGGGCGCGAGCAGTGGGGGGAGCGAGCAGTGGGGGGAGCAGTGGGGGGCGCGAACAGTGGGGGGCGCGAGCAGTGGGGGGCGCGAGCAGTGGGGAGAGCAGGCAGGGCACGAGCAGGCAGGGGGCGCGAGCAGGCAGGGGGCGCAAGCAGGAAGGGTGCGCGAGCAGGCGGGGGGCGCGAGCAGGCGGGGGGCGCGAGCAGGCAGGGGGCGCAAGCAGGAAGGGTGCGCGAGCAGGCGGGGGGCGCGAGCAGGCGGGGGGCGCGAGCAGGCAGGGGGCGCGAGCAGGCGGGGGGCGCGAGCAGGCAGGCGGCGCGAGCGGTGGGGGGTGCGAGCAGTGGGGATAGCAGACAGAGGGCGCGAGCAGTGGGGGGTGCGAGCAGTGGGGATAGCAGACAGGGGGCGCGAGCAGTGGGGGGCACGAGCAGTGAGGGGTGCGAGCAGTGGGGGCGCGAGCAGTGGGGGCGCGAGCAGTGGGGGGCGCGAGCAGTGGGGGCGCGAGCAGTGGGGGCGCGAGCAGTGGGGGCACGAGCAGTGGGGGGCGCGAGCAGTCGGGAAACTAGTGGGAGGCGTGAGCAGTGGGGAAAGCAGTGGGGGGCGCGTGCAGTGGGGAGAGCAGTGGGGGGCGCGAGCAGTGGGGGGCACGAGCAGTGGGGAGAGCAGTGGGGGGCGCGAGCAGTGGGGGGCGCGAGCAGTGGGGAGAGCAGTGGGGGGTGCGAGCAGTGGGGGGCGCGAGCAGTGGGGGGCGCGAGCAGTGGGGGGCACGAGCAGTGGGGGGCGCGAGCAGTGGGGGGCGCGAGCAGTGGGGGGCGCGAGCAGTGGGGGGCGTGAGCAGTGGGGGGTGCGAGCAGTGTGGAGAGCAGTGGAGGGCACGAGCAGTGGGGAGAGCAGTGGGGGGCGCGAGTAGTGGGGCAAGCAGTGGGGTGCGAGCAGTGGGGGGTGCGAGCAGTGGTGGGCGCGAGCAGTGGGGGGCGCGAGTAGTGGGGCAAGCAGTGGGGTGCGAGCAGTGGGGGGTGCGAGCAGTGGTGGGCGCGAGCAGTGGGGGGAGCGAGCAGTGGGGGGCGCGAGCAGTAGGGGCGCGAGCAGTGGGGGGCGCGAGCAGTTGGGGGCGCGAGCAGTGGGGAGAGCAGGCAGGGCGCGAGCAGGCAGGGGGCGCGAGCAGGAATGGCGTGCGAGCAGGCGGGGGCGCGAGCAGGCAGGTGGCGCGAGCGGTGGGGGGTGCGAGCAGTGGGGATAGCAGACAGGGGGCGCGAGCAGTGGGGGTGCGAGCATTGGGGATAGCAGACAGGGGGCGCGAGCAGTGGGGGGCACGAGCAGTGAGGGGTGCGAGCAGTGGGGGCGCAAGCAGTGGGGAGAGCAGTGGGGTGCGAGCAGTGGGGGGTGCGAGCAGTGGTGGGCGCGAGCAGTGGGGGGAGCGAGCAGTGGGGGGAGCAGTGGGGGGCGCGAACAGTGGGGGGCGCGAGCAGTGGGGGGCGCGAGCAGTGGGGAGAGCAGGCAGGGCACGAGCAGGCAGGGGGCGCGAGCAGGCAGGGGGCGCAAGCAGGAAGGGTGCGCGAGCAGGCGGGGGCGCGAGCAGGCGGGGGGCGCGAGCAGGCGGGGGGCGCGAGCAGGCGGGGGGCGCGAGCAGGCGGGGGGTGCGAGCAGGCACGCGGCGCGAGCGGTGGGGGGTGCGAGCAGTGGGGATAGCAGACAGAGGGCGCGAGCAGTGGGGGGTGCGAGCAGTGGGGATAGCAGACAGGGGGCGCGAGCAGTGGGGGGCACGAGCAGTGAGGGGTGCGAGCAGTGGGGGCGCGAGCAGTAGGGGCGCGAGCAGTGGGGGGCGCGAGCAGTGGGGGCGCGAGCAGTGGGGGGCGCGAGCAGTGGGGGCACGAGCAGTGGGGGGCGCGAGCAGTCGGGAAACTAGTGGGAGGCGTGAGCAGTGGGGAAAGCAGTGGGGGGCGCGTGCAGTGGGGAGAGCAGTGGGGGGCACGAGCAGTGGGGGGCACGAGCAGTGGGGAGAGCAGTGGGGGGCGCGAGCAGTGGGGGGCGCGAGCAGTGGGGAGAGCAGTGGGGGGTGCGAGCAGTGGGGGGCGCGAGCAGTGGGGGGCGCGAGCAGTGGGGGGCACGAGCAGTGGGGGGCGCGAGCAGTGGGGGGCGCGAGCAGTGGGGGGCGCGAGCAGTGGGGGGCGCGAGCAGTGAGGGGTGCGAGCAGTGTGGAGAGCAGTGGAGGGCACGAGCAGTGGGGAGAGCAGTGGGGGGCGCGAGCAGTGGGCGAGCAGTGGGGTGCGAGCAGTGGGGGGTGCGAGCAGTGGTGGGCGCGAGCAGTGGGGGGAGCGAGCAGTGGGGGGCGCGAGCAGTAGGGGCGCGAGCAGTGGGGGGCGCGAGCAGTGGGGGGTGCGAGCAGTGGGGAGAGCAGGCAGGGCGCGAGCAGGCAGGTGGCGCGAGCAGGCAGGGGGCGCGAGCAGGAATGGCGTGCGAGCAGGCGGGGGCGCGAGCAGGCAGGTGGCGCGAGCGGTGGGGGGTGCGAGCAGTGGGGATAGCAGACAGGGGGCGCGAGCAGTGGGGGGTGCGAGCATTGGGGATAGCAGACAGGGGGCGCGAGCAGTGGGGGGCACGAGCAGTGAGGGGTGCGAGCAGTGGGGGCGCAAGCAGTGGGGGGCGCGAGCAGTGGGGGCGCAAGCAGTGGGGGGCGCGAGCAGTGGGGGGCGTGAGCAGTGGGGGCGTGAGCACTGGGGAGAGCAGTGGGGGGCGCGAGCAGTGGGGAGAGCAGTGGGGGGCGCGAACAGTGGGGAGAGCAGTGGGGAGAGCAGTGGGGGGCATGAGCAGTGGGGGGCGCGAGCAGTGGGGGGTGCGAGCAGTGGGGGGCTCGAGCAGTGGGGGGGCGCGAGCAGTGGGGGGGCGCGAGCAGTGGGGGGCGCGAGCAGTGGGGAGAGCGAGCAGTGGGGGGCGCAAATAGTGGGGGGCGTGAGCAGTGGGGGGGCGCGAGCAGTGGGGAGAGCAGTGGGGGGAGCGAGCAGTGGGGAGAGCAGTGGAGAATTCAGTGGGGGGCGCGAGCAGTGGGGGGGAGAGCAGTGGGGGGCGCGATCTGTGGGGGCGCGAGCAGTGGGGAGAGCGAGCAGTGGGGGGCGCGTGCAGTTGGGGGCGCGAGCAGTTTGGGGCGCGAGCAGTTGGGAGAGCAGTGGGGGGCGCGAGCAGTGGGGGGCGCGAGCAGTGGGGGGCGCGAGCAGTGGGGAGAGCAGTGGGGGTGCGCGAGCAGTGGGGCACGCGAGCAGTGGGGGGCACGAGCAGTGGGGAGAGCAGTGGGGCGCGCGAGCAGTGGGGAGAGCAGTGGGGCGCGCGAGCAGTGGGGGGCACGAGCAGTGGGGGGCACGAGCAGTGGGGGACGCGAGCAGTGGGGGATGCGAGCAGTGTTGGACGCGAGTAGTGGGGGGCGCGAGCAGTGGGGGGTGCGAGCAGTGGGGAGAGCAGTGGGGGGCGCGAGCAGTGGGGGGCGCGAGCAGTGGGGAAACTAGTGGGAGGCGCGAGCAGTGGGGGGCGTGAGCAGTGGGGAAATAGTGGGGGGCGCGAGCAGTGGGGAGAGCAGTGGTGGGCGCGAGCAGTGGGGGGCACGAGCAGTGGGGAGAGCAGTGGGGGGCGCGAGCAGTGGGGGGCGCGAGCAGTGTGGAGAGCAGTGGGGGGCGCGAGCAGTGGGGGGCGCGAGCAGTGGGGGGCGCGAGCAGTGGGAGAGCAGTGGGGCGTGCGAGCAGTGGGGAGAGCAGTGGGGCGCGCGAGCAGTGGGGGGCACGAGCAGTGGGGGGCACGAGCAGTGGGGGACGCGAGCAGTGGGGACGCGAGCAGTGTTGGACGCGAGTAGTGGGGGGCGCGAGCAGTGGGGGTGCGAGCAGTGGGGAGAGCAGTGGGGGGCGCGAGCAGTGGGGGGCGCGAGCAGTGGGGAAACTAGTGGGAGGCGCGAGCAGTGGGGGGCGTGAGCAGTGGGGAAATAGTGGGGGGCGCGAGCAGTGGGGAGATCAGTGGTGGGCGCGAGCAGTGGGGGGCACGAGCAGTGGGGAGAGCAGTGGGGGGCGCGAGCAGTGGGGGGCGCGAGCAGTGGGGAGAGCAGTGGGGGGCACGAGCAGTGGGGGGCGCGAGCAGTGGGGGGCGCGAGCAGTGGGGGCGTGAGCAGTGGGGGGTTCGAGCAGTGTGGAGAGCAGTGGAGGGCACGAGCAGTGGGCAGAGCAGTAGGGGGCGCGAGCAGTGGGGAGAGCAGTGGGGTGCGAGCAGTGGGGGGTGCGAGCAGTGGTGGGCGCGAGCAGTGGGGGGAGCGAGCAGTGGGGGGAGCAGTGGGGGGCGCGAACAGTGGGGGGCGCGAGCAGTGGGGGGCGCGAGCAGTGGGGAGAGCAGGCAGGGCACGAGCAGACAGGGGGCGCAAGCAGGAAGGGGGCGCAAGCAGGCGGGGGGCGCGAGCAGGCGGGGGCGCGAGCAGGCGGGGGGCGCGAGCAGGCGGGGGGCGCGAGCAGGCAGGCGGCGCGAGCGGTGGGGGGTGCGAGCAGTGGGGATAGCAGACAGAGGGCGCGAGCAGTGGGGGGTGCGAGCAGTGGGGATAGCAGACAGGGGGCACGAGCAGTGGGGGGCACGAGCAGTGAGGGGTGCGAGCAGTGGGGGCGCGAGCAGTGGGGGCGCGAGCAGTGGGGGCGCGAGCAGTGGGGGGCGCGAGCAGTGGGGGGCGTGAGCACTGGAAGAGCAGTGGGGGCGCGAGCAGTGGGGAGAGCAGTGGGGGGCGCGAGCAGTTGGGAGAGCAGTGGTGGGGCGCGAGCAGTGGGGGGCGCAAGCAGTGGGGGGCGCGAGCAGTGGGGGGCGCGAGCAGTGGGGAGAGCAGTGGGGTGCACGAGCAGTGGGGCACGCGAGCAGTGGGGGGCACGAGCAGTGGGGAGAGTAGTGAGGCGCGCGAGCAGTGGGGAGAGCAGTGGGGCGCGAGCAGTGGGAGGCACGAGCAGTGAGGGGTGCGAGCAGTGGGGGCGCGAGCAGTGGGGGCGCGAGCAGTGGGGGGCGCGAGTAGTGGGGCAAGCAGTGGGGTGCGAGCAGTGGGGGGTGCGAGCAGTGGTGGGCGCGAGCAGTGGGGGGAGCGAGCAGTGGGGGGCGCGAGCAGTAGGGGCGCGAGCAGTGGGGGGCGCGAGCAGTTGGGGGCGCGAGCAGTGGGGAGAGCAGGCAGGGCGCGAGCAGGCAGGGGCGCGAGCAGGAATGGCGTGCGAGCAGGCGGGGGCGCGAGCAGGCAGGTGGCGCGAGCGGTGGGGGGTGCGAGCAGTGGGGATAGCAGACAGGGGGCGCGAGCAGTGGGGGGTGCGAGCATTGGGGATAGCAGACAGGGGGCGCGAGCAGTGGGGGGCACGAGCAGTGAGGGGTGCGAGCAGTGGGGGCGCAAGCAGTGGGGAGAGCAGTGGGGTGCGAGCAGTGGGGGGTGCGAGCAGTGGTGGGCGCGAGCAGTGGGGGGAGCGAGCAGTGGGGGGAGCAGTGGGGGGCGCGAACAGTGGGGGGCGCGAGCAGTGGGGGGCGCGAGCAGTGGGGAGAGCAGGCAGGGCACGAGCAGGCAGGGGGCGCGAGCAGGCAGGGGGCGCAAGCAGGAAGGGTGCGCGAGCAGGCGGGGGGCGCGAGCAGGTGGGGGCGCGAGCAGGCGGGGGGCGCGAGCAGGCGGGGGGTGCGAGCAGGCACGCGGCTGCGAGCGGTGGGGGGTGCGAGCAGTGGGGATAGCAGACAGAGGGCGCGAGCAGTGGGGGGTGCGAGCAGTGGGGATAGCAGACAGGGGGCGCGAGCAGTGGGGGGCACGAGCAGTGAGGGGTGCGAGCAGTGGGGGCGCGAGCAGTGGGGGGCGCGAGCAGTGGGGGGCGCGAGCAGTGGGGGGCGCGAGCAGTGGGGGCGCGAGCAGTGGGGGGCGCGAGCAGTGGGGGCACGAGCAGTGGGGGGCGCGAGCAGTCGGGAAACTAGTGGGAGGCGTGAGCAGTGGGGAAAGCAGTGGGGGGCGCGTGCAGTGGGGAGAGCAGTGGGGGGCACGAGCAGTGGGGGGCACGAGCAGTGGGGAGAGCAGTGGGGGCGCGAGCAGTGGGGGGCGCGAGCAGTGGGGAGAGCAGTGGGGGGTGCGAGCAGTGGGGGGTGCGAGCAGTGGGGGGCGCGAGCAGTGGGGGGCGCGAGCAGTGGGGGGCGCGAGCAGTGGGGGGCGCGAGCAGTGGGGGGCGCGAGCAGTGAGGGGTGCGAGCAGTGTGGAGAGCAGTGGAGGGCACGAGCAGTGGGGAGAGCAGTGGGGGGCGCGAGCAGTGGGGCGAGCAGTGGGGTGCGAGCAGTGGGGGGTGCGAGCAGTGGTGGGCGCGAGCAGTGGGGGGAGCGAGCAGTGGGGGGCGCGAGCAGTAGGGGCGCGAGCAGTGGGGGGCGCGAGCAGTGGGGGGTGCGAGCAGTGGGGAGAGCAGGCAGGGCGCGAGCAGGCAGGTGGCGCGAGCAGGCAGGGGGCGCGAGCAGGAATGGCGTGCGAGCAGGCGGGGGCGCGAGCAGGCAGGTGGCGCGAGCGGTGGGGGGTGCGAGCAGTGGGGATAGCAGACAGGGGGCGCGAGCAGTGGGGGGTGCGAGCATTGGGGATAGCAGACAGGGGGCGCGAGCAGTGGGGGGCACGAGCAGTGAGGGGTGCGAGCAGTGGGGCGCAAGCAGTGGGGGGCGCGAGCAGTGGGGGCGCAAGCAGTGGGGGCGCGAGCAGTGGGGGGCGTGAGCAGTGGGGGGCGTGAGCACTGGGGAGAGCAGTGGGGGGCGCGAGCAGTGGGGAGAGCAGTGGGGGGCGCGAACAGTGGGGAGAGCAGTGGGGAGAGCAGTGGGGGGCATGAGCAGTGGGGGGCGCGAGCAGTGGGGGTGCGAGCAGTGGGGGGCTCGAGCAGTGGGGGGGCGCGAGCAGTGGGGGGGCGCGAGCAGTGGGGGCGCGAGCAGTGGGGAGAGCGAGCAGTGGGGGGCGCAAATAGTGGGGGGCGTGAGCAGTGGGGGGGCGCGAGCAGTGGGGAGAGCAGTGGGGGGAGCGAGCAGTGGGGAGAGCAGTGGAGAATTCAGTGGGGGGCGCGAGCAGTGGGGGGGAGAGCAGTGGGGGGCGCGATCTGTGGGGGCGCGAGCAGTGGGGAGAGCGAGCAGTGGGGGGCGCGTGCAGTTGGGGGCGCGAGCAGTGGGGGGCGCGAGCAGTTGGGAGAGCAGTGGGGGGCGCGAGCAGTGGGGGGCGCGAGCAGTGGGGGGCGCGAGCAGTAGGGAGAGCAGTGGGGTGCGCGAGCAGTGGGGCACGCGAGCAGTGGGGGGCACGAGCAGTGGGGAGAGCAGTGGGGCGCGCGAGCAGTGGGGAGAGCAGTGGGGCGCGCGAGCAGTGGGGGGCACGAGCAGTGGGGGGCACGAGCAGTGGGGGACGCGAGCAGTGGGGGATGCGAGCAGTGTTGGACGCGAGTAGTGGGGGGCGCGAGCAGTGGGGGGTGCGAGCAGTGGGGAGAGCAGTGGGGGGCGCGAGCAGTGGGGGGCGCGAGCAGTGGGGAAACTAGTGGGAGGCGCGAGCAGTGGGGGGCGTGAGCAGTGGGGAAATAGTGGGGGGCGCGAGCAGTGGGGAGAGCAGTGGTGGGCGCGAGCAGTGGGGGGCACGAGCAGTGGGGAGAGCAGTGGGGGGCGCGAGCAGTGGGGGGCGCGAGCAGTGTGGAGAGCAGTGGGGGGCGCGAGCAGTGGGGGGCGCGAGCAGTGGGGGGCGCGAGCAGTGGGGAGAGCAGTGGGGCGTGCGAGCAGTGGGGAAGAGCAGTGGGGCGCGCGAGCAGTGGGGGGCACGAGCAGTGGGGGCACGAGCAGTGGGGGACGCGAGCAGTGGGGGGCACGAGCAGTGGGGGACGCGAGCAGTGGGGGACGCGAGCAGTGTTGGACGCGAGTAGTGGGGGGCGCGAGCAGTGGGGGGTGCGAGCAGTGGGGAGAGCAGTGGGGGGCGCGAGCAGTGGGGGGCGCGAGCAGTGGGGAAACTAGTGGGAGGCGCGAGCAGTGGGGGGCGTGAGCAGTGGGGAAATAGTGGGGGGCGCGAGCAGTGGGGAGATCAGTGGTGGGCGCGAGCAGTGGGGGGCACGAGCAGTGGGGAGAGCAGTGGGGGGCGCGAGCAGTGGGGGGCGCGAGCAGTGGGGAGAGCAGTGGGGGGCGCGAGCAGTGGGGGGCGCGAGCAGTGGGGGCGTGAGCAGTGGGGGGTTCGAGCAGTGTGGAGAGCAGTGGAGGGCACGAGCAGTGGGCAGAGCAGTAGGGGGCGCGAGCAGTGGGGAGAGCAGTGGGGTGCGAGCAGTGGGGGGTGCGAGCAGTGGTGGGCGCGAGCAGTGGGGGGAGCGAGCAGTGGGGGGAGCAGTGGGGGGCGCGAACAGTGGGGGGCGCGAGCAGTGGGGGGCGCGAGCAGTGGGGAGAGCAGGCAGGGCACGAGCAGACAGGGGGCGCAAGCAGGAAGGGGGCGCAAGCAGGCGGGGGGCGCGAGCAGGCGGGGGCGCGAGCAGGCGGGGGGCGCGAGCAGGCGGGGGGGCGCGAGCAGGCAGGCGGCGCGAGCGGTGGGGGGTGCGAGCAGTGGGGATAGCAGACAGAGGGCGCGAGCAGTGGGGGGTGCGAGCAGTGGGGATAGCAGACAGGGGCACGAGCAGTGGGGGGCACGAGCAGTGAGGGGTGCGAGCAGTGGGGGCGCGAGCAGTGGGGGCGCGAGCAGTGGGGGCGCGAGCAGTGGGGGGCGCGAGCAGTGGGGGGCGCGAGCAGTGGGGGGCGTGAGCACTGGGAAGAGCAGTGGGGGCGCGAGCAGTGGGGAGAGCAGTGGGGGGCGCGAGCAGTTGGGAGAGCAGTGGGGGGGCGCGAGCAGTGGGGGGCGCAAGCAGTGGGGGGCGCGAGCAGTGGGGGGCGCGAGCAGTGGGGAGAGCAGTGGGGTGCACGAGCAGTGGGGCACGCGAGCAGTGGGGGGCACGAGCAGTGGGGAGAGTAGTGAGGCGCGCGAGCAGTGGGGAGAGCAGTGGGGCGCGAGCAGTGGGAGGCACGAGCAGTGAGGGGTGCGAGCAGTGGGGGCGCGAGCAGTGGGGGCGCGAGCAGTGGGGGGCGCGAGCAGTGGGGGCGCGAGCAGTGGGGGCGTGAGCAGTGGGGGGCGCGAGCAGTGGGGGGCGCGAGCAGTGGGGGGCGTGAGCACTGGGGAGAGCAGTGGGGGCGCGAGCAGTGGGGAGAGCAGTGGGGGGCGCGAGCAGTGGGGGGCGCGAGCAGTGGGGGGCGCGAGCAGTGGGGAGAGCAGTGGGGTGCGCGAGCAGTGGGGCACGCGAGAAGTGGGGGGCACGAGCAGTGGGGAGAGTAGTGAGGCGCGCGAGCAGTGGGGAGAGCAGTGGGGCGCGCGAGGAGTGGGGGGCACGAGCAGTGGGGGACGCGAACAGTGGGGGACGCGAGCAGTGGTGGACGCGAGCAGTGGGGGGCGCGAGCAGTGGGGGGAGCGAGCAGTGGGGGGAGCAGTGGGGGGCGCAAGCAGTGGGGGGCACGAGCAGTGGGGAGAGTAGTGGGGCGCGCGAGCAGTGGGGAGAGCAGTGGGGCGCGCGAGGAGTGGGGGGCACGAGCAGTGGGGTACGCGAGAAGTGGGGGACGCGAGCAGTGGTGGACGCGAGCAGTGGGGGGCGCGAGCAGTGGGGGGAGCGAGCAGTGGGGAGAGCAGTGGGGGGCGCGAGCAGTGGGGGGCGCGAGCAGTGGGGAAACTAGTGGGAGGCGCAAGCAGTGGGGGGCGTGAGCAGTGGGGAAAGCAGTGGGAAGCGCGAGCAGTGGGGAGAGCAGTGGGGGGCGCGAGCAGTGGCGGGCACGAGCAGTGGGGAGAGCAGTGGGGGGCGCGAGCAGTGGGGAGAACAGTGGGGGGCACGAGCAGTGGGGGGCGCGAGCAGTGGGGAGAGCAGTGGGGGGGCGCG
Source organism: Ascaphus truei (assembly GCF_040206685.1). Lineage (NCBI taxonomy): Eukaryota > Metazoa > Chordata > Amphibia > Anura > Ascaphidae > Ascaphus > Ascaphus truei. Next base: position 87,616 of record NW_027454150.1, on the reverse strand, counting down.
AGCAGTGGGGGGCGCGAGCAGTGGGGGGCGCGAGCAGTGGGGAAAGTAGTGGGGGGCGCGAGCAGTTGGGGGCACGAGCAGTGGGGGGCGCGAGCAGTGGGGGGCGCGAGCAGTGGGGAGAGCAGTGGGGGGTGCGAGCAGTGGGGGGCGCGAGCAGTGGGGGACGCGAGCAGTGGGGGGCGCGAGCAGTGGGGAAAGTAGTGGGGGGCGCGAGCAGTGGGGGGCGCGAGCAGTGGGGGAGAGCAGTGGGGGGTGCGAGCAGTGGGGGGCGCGAGCAGTGGGGGTCGCGACCAGTGGGGGTCGCGACCAGTGGGGGGCGTGAGCAGTGGGGGGCGCGAGCAGTGGGGGGCGCGAGCAGTGGGGAGAGCAGTGGGGGGCGCGAGCAGTGGGGGGCGCGAGCAGTGGGGGGCGCGAGCATTGGGGGCGCGAGCAGTGGAGGCGCGAGCAGTGGGGAGAGCAGTGGGGGGCGAGATCAGTGGGGAGAGCAGTGGGGGGCGCGAGCAGTGGGGGGCGCGAGCATTGGGGAGAGCAGTGGGGGGCGTGAGCAGTGGGGGGCACGAGCAGTGGGGGGCGTGAGCAGTGGGGGGCGCGAGCAGTGGGGGGCGCGAGCAGTGGGATGCGCGAGCAGTGGGAGAGCAGTGGGGGCGCGAGCAGTGGGGGGCGCGAGCAGTGGGGGGCGCGAGCAGTGGGATGCGCGAGCAGTGGGAGAGCAGTGGGGGGCGCGAGCAGTGGGGGGCGCGAGCAGTGGGGAGAGCAGTGGGGGGCATGAGCAGTGGGGAGAGCAGTGGGGGCGCAAGCAGTGGGGGGCTCGAGCAGTGGGGGGGGCGCGAGCAGTGGGGGGGCGTGAGCAGTGGGGGGCACGAGCAGTGGGGAGAGCGAGCAGTGGGGGGCGCAAATAGTGGGGGGCGTGAGCAGTGGGGGGCGCGAGCAGTGGGGAGAGCAGTGGGGGGAGCGAGCAGTGTGGAGAGCAGTGGAGAAATCAGTGGGGGGGGAGAGCAGTGGGGGGGAGAGCAGTGGGGGCACGAGCAGTGGGGAGAGCGAGCAGTGGGGGGCATGAGCAGTGGGGAGAGCAGTGGGGGGCGCGAGCAGTGGGGGGCGCGAGCAGTTGGGAGAGCAGTGGGGGGCGCGAGCAGTGGGGTGCGCGAGCAGTGGGGAGAGCAGTGGGTTGCGCGAGCAGTGGGGAGAGCAGTGGGGCGCGCGAGCAGTGGGGAGAGCAGTGGGTTGCGCGAGCAGTGGGGAGAGCAGTGGGGCGCGCGAGCAGTGGGGAGAGCAGTGGGGCGCGCATGCAGTGGGGCGCGCGAGCAGTGGGGGGCACGAGCAGTGGGGGACGCGAGCAGTGGGGGACGCGAGCAGTGGTGGACGCGAGCAGTGGGGGGCGCGAGCAGTGGGGGGTGCGAGCAGTGGGGAGAGCAGTGGGGGGCGCGAGCAGTGGGGGGCACGAGCAGTGGGGGGCGCGAGCAGTGGGGAAACTAGTGGGAGGCGTGAGCAGTGGGGGGCGTGAGCAGTGGGGAAAGCAGTGGGGGGCGCGAGCAGTGGGGAGAGCAGTGGGGGGCGCGAGTAGTGGGGGGCACGAGCAGTGGGGGGCACGAGCAGTGGGGAGAGCAGTGGGGGGCGCGAGCAGTGGGGGGCACGAGCAGTGGGGAGAGCAGTGGGGGGTGCGAGCAGTGGGGGGCGCGAGCAGTGGGGGGCGCGAGCAGTGGGGGGTGCGAGCAGTGTGGAGAGCAGCGGAGGGCACGAGCAGTGGGGAGAGTAGTGGGGGGCGCGAGCAGTGGTGAGAGCAGTGGGGAGAGCAGTGGGGTGCGAGCAGTGGGGGGTGCGAGCAGTGGTGGGTGCGAGCAGTGGGGGGAGCGAGCAGTGGGGAGAGCAGTGGGGGGCGCGAGCAGTGGGGGGTGCGAGCAGTGGGGGGCGCGAGCAGTGGGGAGAGCAGGCAGGGCGCGAGCAGGCAGGGGGCGTGAGCAGGCAGGGGGCGCAAGCAGGAATGGCGCGCGAGCAGGCGGGGGGCGCGAGCAGGCAGGCGGCGCGAGCGGTAGGGGGTGCGAGCAGTGGGGATAGCAGACAGAGGGCGCGAGCAGTGGGGGGTGCGAGCAGTGGGGATAGCAGACAGGGGGCGCGAGCAGTGGGGGGCACGAGCAGTGAGGGGTGCGAGCAGTGGGGGCGCGAGCAGTGGGGGACGCGAGCAGTGGGGGCGCGAGCAGTGGGGGGGCGCGAGCAGTGGGGGGCGCGAGCAGTGGGGGGCGTGAGCACTGGGGAGAGCAGTGGGGGGCGCGAGCAGTGGGGAGAGCAGTGGGGGGCGCGAACAGTGGGGAGAGCAGTGGGGGGTACGAGCAGTGGGGAGAGCAGTGGGGGGTGCGAGCAGTGGGGGGCACGAGCATTGGGGGGCACGAGCAGTGGGGGGCACGAGCAGTGGGGAAAGCAGGCAGGGGGCATGAGCAGTGGGGGCGCGAGCAGTGGGGGCACGAGCAGTGGGGGCACGAGCAGTGGGGGCGCGAGCAGTGGGGGGCGCGAGCAGTGGGGAGAGCAGTGGGGTGCGAGCAGTGGGGGGCGCGAGCAGTGGTGGGAGCGAGCAGTGGGGAGAGCAGTGGGGGGTGCGAGCAGTAGGGGGCGCGAGCAGTGGGAGGAGCAGGCAGGGGGCGCGAGCAGGCAGGGGGCGCGAGCAGGCAAAGGGCGCTAGCAGGCGGGGGGCGCGAGCAGGCGGGGGGGCGAGCAGGCGGGGGCGCGAGCAGGCAGGGGGCGCGAGCAGTGGGGTGTGCGAGCAGTGGGGATAGCAGACAGGGGGCGCGAGCAGTGGGGGGTGTGAGCAGTGGGGATAGCAGACAGGGGGCGCGAGCAGTGGAGGGCGCGAGCAGTGAGGGGTGCGAGCAGTGGGGGCGCGAGCAGTGGGGGCGCGAGCAGTGGGGGGCGCGAGCAGTGGGGGGCGCGAGCAGTGGGGGCGCGAGCAGTGGGGGGCGCGAGCAGTGGTGGGCGCGAGCAGTGGGGGGCGTGAGCAGTGGGGAGAGCAGTGGGGGGCGCGAGCAGTGGGGAGAGCAGTGGGGGGCGCGAGCAGTGGGGAGAGCAGTGGGGGGCGCGAGCAGTGGGGAGAGCAGTGGGGAGTACGAGCAGTGGGGGGCATGAGCAGTGGGGGGCACGAGCAGTGGGGGGTGTGAGCAAAGGGGGGCACGAGCAGTGGGGGGTGCGAGCAGTGGGGGGCGTGAGCAGTGGGGAGAGCAGGCAGGGGGCGCGAGCAGTGGGGGCGCGAGCAGTGGGGAGAGCAGTGGTGGGCGCGAGCAGTGGGACGAGCAGTCGGGGGTGCGAACAGTGGGGAGAGCAGGCAGGGGGCGCGAGCAGTGGGGGGCGCGAGCAGTGGGGAGAGCAGGCAGGGGGCGCGAGCAGTGGGGGGCACGAGCAGTGGGGGCGCGAGCAGTGGGGAGAGCAGTGGGGGGCGCGAGCAGTGAGACGAGCAGTCGGGGGTGCGAACAGTGGGGGCCGCGAGCAGTGGGGGTCGCGAGCAGTGGGGGGTGTGAGCAGTGGGGGGCGCGAGCAGTGGGGAGAGCTGACAGGGGGCGCGAGCAGTGGGGGGCGCGAGCAGTGGGGGGCACGAGCAGTGGGGGGCACGAGCAGGCAGGGGGCGCGAGCAGTGGGGTGTGCGAGCAGTGGGGATAGCAGACAGGGGGCGCGAGCAGTGGGGGGTGTGAGCAGTGGGGGCGCGAGCAGTGGGGGGCGTGAGCAGTGGTGGGCGTGAGCAGTGGGGGGCGAGAGCAGTGGGGGCCGCGAGCAGTGGGGGTCGCGAGCAGTGGGGGGTGTGAGCAGTGGGGGGCGCGAGCAGTGGGGAGAGCAGACAGGGGGCGCGAGCAGTGGGGGGCACGAGCAGTGGGGGGCACGAGCAGTGGGGGGCACGAGCAGGCAGGGGGCGCGAGCAGTGGGGTGTGCGAGCAGTGGGGATAGCAGACAGGGGGCGCGAGCAGTGGGGGGTGTGAGCAGTGGGGGCGCGAGCAGTGGGGGGTGTGAGCAGTGGGGGCGCGAGCAGTGGGGGGCACGAGCAGTGGTGGGCGCGAGCAGTGGGGGGCGTGAGCAGTGGGGAGAGCAGTGGGGGGCGCGAGCAGTGGGGAGAGTAGTGGGGGGCGCGAGCAGTGGGGAGAGCAGTGGGGGGCGCGAGCAGTGGGGAGAGCAGTGGGGAGTACGAGCACTGGGGGGCATGAGCAGTGGGGGGCACGAGCAGTGGGGGGTGCGAGCAAAGGGGGGCACGAGCAGTGGGGGGTGCGAGCAGTGGGGGGCGTGAGCAGTGGGGAGAGCAGGCAGGGGGCACGAGCAGTGGGGGCGCGAGCAGTGGGGAGAGCAGTGGTGGGCGCGAGCAGTGGGACTAGCAGTGGGGGGTGCGAACAGTGGGGAGAGCAGGCAGGGGGCGCGAGCAGTGGGGGGCGTGAGCAGTAGGGGCCGCGAGTAGTGGGGGGCGCGAGCAGTGGGGGGTGTGAGCAGTGGGGGGCCGAGCAGTGGGGAGAGCAGACAGGGGGCGCGAGCAGTGGGGGGCATGAGCAGTGGGGGGCACGAGCAGGCAGGGGGCGCGAGCAGTGGGGAGAGCAGTGGGAGGCGCGAGCAGTGGGGAGAGAAGACAGGGCGCGCAAGCAGTGGGGAGAGCAGTGGGGGGCGCGAGCAGTCGGGGGCGCGAGCAGTGGGCTGAGCAGTGGGGGGAGCGAGCAGTCGGGGGCGCAAGCAGTGGGGTGAGCAGTGGGGGGAGCGAGCAGTGGGGTGAGCAGTGGGGGGCGCGAGCAGTGGGGAGAGCAGTGGGGGGCGCGAGCAGTGGGGAGAGCAGTGGGGGGCGCGAGCAGTGGGGGACGCGAGTAGTGGGGAGAGCAGTGGGGGGCGCGAGCAATGTGGAGAGCAGAGGGGGGCGCGAGCAGTGGGGGCGCGAGCAGTGGGGGGCGCGAGCAGTTGGGGGCGGGAGCAGTGGGGGGCGCTCGCTGTGGGGTCAATTAAGCCAGACGCTGAGGGAAAATCGCCTTCAATACTCGGAGTCAGCTGCTGCCAGAGTCTGGTCGATCGGCTCCTCCGCTGACGTCACCTCCTGTATCTCACTGCTACGGTGTCCCTGCGATGCCAAAAAACCTCCAACGCGTTTCGAAACTCCTAATAGTGGGTCTCTTCGTCAGGGATCCCTGACTTAATCCACTCTTGGTTGGGAGAGACCAGAACAACCTTTTGAGCAGCTCCAGGACTATCTTTTCGACTTTTGTATCACAGGTTTAATTTTGTCACATGTATTAATTTGATTTCTTTTGTCACACGAGCGCTATATTGCACTCATATTATCACCAGCTTAATGTCAGCTGAGTTGAATAGTATAGGATCATGAGTTTGGAATCAAAGGTTAGTTAAATGTTAAATACTTAGAAAGACAATACAATAGAGATGGGTCTCAAAAGATAAGGAACATCGAATTAACTTTAGTTATTTAGTGACAGAACAAAGAGGGGTTTTGGAATCGGTAAATATTGCCAAAGAAAGAAACAGCGTTCTAAAGTTGATGATTGACTAAGAATATTTGGGCTGACAGTGAGGGAAACATGTATTGTTGAAATCTATAACGAGTGTATCTGGATTTATAGAATTCAGAATCATTTAACACCAAGCTAAGAATTCTCCACTCTAACTAAATTCTATACGCCTGAATGATGTAACTGACTGAAATGATGCCGTGAAAGATATTTTCTATTGACGCCGAATAAATTGAGAAAAGAACCGGACTGTGAACTATTTGATATATATTGAAAGGTGGGACATTTATTTGCACCCATCTGTAAGGGTTTCAGTCCAGGCTTTGGCTGGAACCCACCCTTACCTGGCTGCTGTGGACATTTTGGTTACTGGCAGCCTGCTTTATTGACTGCACCTGTTCCAGGGCTTAAATAGCAGCCAGTGACTCTAGTCCTTGTCCGAGCATTGTATGCGTTTAGCTGTGTTCCTGGCCACCCTGGGCTCTAGTTCCTGAGCCTTACGTGTGGCTTGCCTATCCCTGCTGCTGACCCTGGACCGTGACCCCGACCTCGCTGCCTGCCCTGGCCCTTTGCCTAGATTCTGCACTACTGCCGCCAACCCTGACCCCTGCCTGCTTACCGACTATGGATACTCTTACAGGACTCTGTCCCTGGGCTCTGGTCAGTTTATTTGCATCCCTACCTCAGCCCTGCGGTTCCGCTTCCTGATTGGATATGAGCACCATCACACCATCTAATAATGAGCAAATGTTTATTTGCATCTACAGTATTTTGATCCAGAGGAAGGCAAACACAAAATCACTAGAGATCTTATGGCAACTGCTCTCAACAGGAAGGTGGGACACCTGTTCTAGATGCTTTCACTGACTCGCCTCTCAAACAGACGTCGTCAATCTTCCTCGGAAATTCAGCCTGGTCATACAACATTTCCTCCACTTCCACCAAGGTGCTTTAGCAGATGAGATCAGATGAGATCAGACAAGGCAGAGATAATACCCCTCATTCCATACTGGCAAGGAGAGTTTGGTTCCCCCATTCAACAAATATGGTGAAAAACCCACCGTAACATCTTCTGATTTGTCAGACTACGTGAAGGTAAGGTCTAGTCCAACATCCGGATCCGAAGATGTTAGCCTTAACGGCATGGAGATTGAGGGGCAAACATTAAAAAGGAAAAGCTGTTGTAATAAAGCAATTAAGACATGAATGTTGGCTAGATGGACGTCAACCTTATCAGGATATTATCACATCTGGCTACGTTTTTCCACACTGGTGTCAAGACCAATCAAGAAACTTTTGATCCTTTCTCTCTGTTAGAGTCTATTCTTCAAGGTTTTGATAAAGAACTTAGTTTGAGCTCATTAAAGGTCCAGTTATCAGTATGGCCGGCGTTATTACGTTATACCTGGGGAGAATGGGGGTGGGGAAGAGAGCTCTTGGGTCAGCCTAATGGGAGAGTACAGTGCAAGCAGGGATAAATGGGTCGATACACAGGAAAGAACAAGATCCCAACTTAGTTCCACTCTTTACATAACGGATGGAATAAATGCTTTAAGTATAAAATAACCTTTAATAGAAAAGGATTACAAATGGTTAGTGATTGGTAAGGACAATGGTAACCAAACACACGAACACAAAACAACCACAAACAAAATAAAAAAACTATCAAGGACACTCGAGCTGAGTATGTGGAGTAAATACTTCAGCATATGCTGAAGCAAAAGGGTCTTAGTAGTGTCTAGATGAATTATAATGTGCAGCAGAGCTGTCACCAAATAAATGAGGTAGAAAGACGCCTTAGGCTGTGTCCCCGCCAGTGCTGAGTGGGCGGCGCTTGCCGTGTTAACTTACATATATATATAAATATGTAAGTTCCTGCTCACGCTGACCCGCGTTCGGCGCTTACCAAAACAAAAAACTATACTTCCCTGCGCACTCAGCTGGCCCACCACGCCGCCCCCCTTCTCCTGCGCGCACTTGCGTAAATCGGAGGACACCCGGCGCTCATGCTTGGAGCGCTTTCCAAGCATGAGCGCGCTCAGCGCCAGAGGGGACTCAGCCTTAGATTACCGGGTAGGCGGTATTACTTGGCAGAGAATGCTAGGGAGACTGCTGCGCTGTACCTGATGGAAATAGTCAGGCTATAGCACTAGATAATCTATATATCAATCATGGTAAAAATTGGTAATAAGATAGAGGCACCATCCCAAGGATTGTAATTGTGCTGGAAATAGCCAACGTAAGTTGTTATAGTAGCTCATAAAGGGAGAATTGTTGCTAGATGTGTATATAATGTAGGATCAGACTGGCATGTGCACAGGGAAGCGCCTCGCAGGGAATGATACTCTCTATGAAAACAGCCGTAATAGCAATAAAAGTAACTTTGTACCACTTGATGTTGCAGTTTTATGATTCAGGAATGTGTTTATACTGACAGTGGTTACATGTTACCAATTTACACTGTCAAAAGAACATTCTCTGTTGTAACAAAGAGTTCCTCTTAAGTTTAATGAAACTGCGTTGATTGCTATGTGATAAATCCGTGGTGTACGCCAGGGGGGCGCAAACTTTTTTCCCTGCGCCCCCCTGACGGCTGTCCCCTCACTCCCGCGCCCCCTCCCCCAACCCCAACTTACCCGCGCTCCGGCGTAATGACGTCACGTTGCCATAGCAACGTGACGTCACATGACCTCGCAGCGTAATTTTGACGCCGCGTTGCCATGGCGCCGCAGGGAGGAAGCCGCCGGAGCCACGGTAAGTTAGGTTTACAGAGGCCCTGCAGCTCCCCCGGCACTTAATTTAAGTGCCTTCGGGAAGCGCGCGGGGCCTCTGTAAACTCCGCGCCCCCCGTCGGCAGTGTCGCGCCCCCCCTGGGGGTCACGCCCCACAGTTTGCGCACCGCTGGTGTACGCTATAACAACTCAGGACAGCAAAGTGAGCCTGATTGGAGGGGGAAGCCAAAAGGTATTGAATCCCTGTCAGACACTGCTAGGTGTCTCTATTGTTAGGCTCTTCGGGGCAGGGATTTCCTTTCCTATTGTCTGATTTTGCAGCACTTATTGTATTAGAATTCCCTTCACTGTATTCTTTGTGAAGCGCCGAGTACGCTGTGGGCGCTATATAAATAAAGACATACACGTGGGGGGCGCGAGCAGTGGGGGGCGCGCGAGCAGTGGGGGGTGCGAGCAGTGGAGGGCGCGAGCAGTGGGGGGCGCGAGCAGTGGGGGGCGCGAGCAGTGGGGGGCGCGAGCAGTGGGGAAAGCAGTGGGGGGCACGAGCAGTGGGGAAAGCAGTGGGGGGCGCGAGCAGTGGGGGGCGCGAGCAGTGGGGGGCGCGAGTAGTGGGGGGCGCGAGCAGTAGGGAAAGAAGTGGGGAAAGAAGTGGGGAAAGTAGTGGGGGGCGCGAGCAGTGGGGGGCGCGAGCAGTGGGGGCGCGAGCAGTGGGGAGAGCGAGCAGTGGGGGGCACGAGCAGTGGGGGGCGCGAGCAGTGTGGAGAGCAGTGGGGGGCGCGAGCAGTGGGGGGCACGAGCAGTGGGGGGCGCAGTGGGGGGCGCGAGCAGTGGGGAGAGCAGTGGCGGGCGTGAGCAGTGTGGAGAGCAGTCGGGGGCGCGTGCAGTGGGGAGAGCAGTGGGGGGCGCGAGCAGTGGCAAATAAATGAGGTAGAAAGACTCCTTAGGCTGCGTCCCCGCCAGTGCTGAGCGGGCGGCGCTTGCCGTGTTAACTTACATATATATATATATATATATACACATACATACATACATACATACATACATATATATATATACATACACATATATATATATACATACATATATATATATATATATATATATATATATATATATATATACATATATATACACATATATATACATACATATATATATATATATATATACATACATATACATATATATACATACATACATATAAAAAAAAAAATATATATATATATATATATATATATATATATATATATATATATAAATATGTAAGTTCCTGCTCATGCGGTGCGCGCGGCGCTCACGCTGACCCGCGTTCGGCGCTTACCAAAACAAAAAAACTATACTTCCCTGCGCACTCAGCTGGCCCGCCACGCCGCCCCCCTTCTCCTGCGCGCACTTGCGTAAATCGGAGGACACCCGGCGCTCATGCTTGGAGCGCTTTCCAAGCATGAGCGCGCTCAGCGCCAGAGGGGACTCAGCCTTAGATTACCGGGTAGGCGGTATTACTTGGCAGAGAATGCTAGGGAGACTGCTGCGCTGTACCTGATGGAAATAGTCAGGCTATAGCACTAGATAATCTATATATCAATCATGATAAAAATTGGTAATAAGATAGAGGCACCATCCCAAGAATTGTAATTGTGCTGGAAATAGCCAACGTAAGTTGTTATAGTAGCTCATAAAGGGAGAATTGTTGCTAGATGTGTATATAATGTAGGATCAGACTGGCATGTGCACAGGGAAGCGCCTCCCAGGGAATGATACTCCCTATGAAAACAGCCGTAATAGCAATAAAAGTAACTTTGTACCACTTGATGTTGCAGTTTTATGATTCAGGAATGTGTTTATACTGACAGTGGTTACATGTTACCAATTTACACTGTCAAAAGAACATTCTCTGTTGTAACAAAGAGTTCCTCTTAAGTTTAATGAAACCGCGTTGATTGCTATGTGATAAATCCGTGGTGTACGCTATAACAACTCAGGACAGCAAAGTGAGCCTGATTGGAGGGGGAAGCCAAAAGGTATTGAATCCCTGTCAGACACTGCTAGGTGTCTCTATTGTTAGGCTCTTCGGGGCAGGGATTTCCTTTCCTATTGTCTGATTTTGCAGCACTTATTGTATTAGAATTCCCTTCACTGTATTCTTTGTGAAGCGCCGAGTACGCTGTGGGCGCTATATAAATAAAGACATACATGTTCAATGCCTATAAATTTGAGGTCTCTGCAGTCTCCATTGTGTACTTCAAGAATGTGTTTAGCCAATGGAGTATCCAGATTTCTTATTGCACACACGTCCCAGGACTCTCCTGCGTAACTGGTGAGTTGTTTTGCCTACATACTTCTTCCAACAAACACACCACGTGGTAGATAACCCTCAGTTCTGTAGATGATAAATTGTCTTATTGCAAACTTTTTGGAGTCATCCCAGATGTGGAAATGCTTGGTGGGCCGGGCAGACCGGCACATTTTACAGCCTTGGCATTTGAAGTTACCCCCTGATCTGCCTGTTAACCACGTACTTGTCCTTGGGGCTTCAAAGTGGCTGTGCCCCAGCATGTCCCTTCTGCTGGCCTGGCATACTGTAGGTCATTATCCACAGTGAACGTGCCAGTGGTTGCTCAGGATGTTACTGATTTGCGACCACTGGTTGCTGCAGGTGCCAACTAAACAAATAACATGGTGGTCAGCAGATGGGGCAGGTTTGTCATTCAGCTGGGTGCTGCAAGCAGTGTATTTCGCCCTCTTGTACACTTAATTTTATTGCTACATCCACGCTCCTGGAACCCGTTTCATGAGTGCCGCCTCTCAAATTCAATCGCTGGAGCACTTTCTCCTAACCCTGAGAAATTGTCCCATAGGGATGACAGCCACTTGTGATCTCAGATGGTGGCTGTTCAAATGTAGGCCATTAGTGGCTGTGGATTTGTGGTGTATGGTAGTCTCAAAGACCTGCCTCACCCCTAGAGCTTCTCAGGTCAAGAAATGTGATAACTTGTTCACTTATCTCATGGGAGAGTTTAAGATTGAGGTCATTGGTGTTGAGAATTGCAACCAACTCTAGGAGCAGTTCTTGTGTCCCCTTCCATAGGATGAGAATATCATCTATATACCTCACCCATAGTAAGATGTGCGAGGTTTACATCTCATTCAAGACCAGTTCCGTCTCCCAACCACCAAGAAAGATTGGCGTACGTGGGGGCACAGGTGGTCCCCATCGCAGTTCCTTGTATTTGATGATAACTTCTGTTTAACAAAAAGATTTATGGGTAAGTATGAAGCGTAGTAGGCCCAGAATCAGTTTGTTGTGGTTCTGGAAATTGATTTTTTCCGAATATCCCTGCTTCAGCACAGAAGGCTCAATCAACTACTCCAGACCTCAAGGGCCACCAACAGGCCAGGTTTCAAAAAGATAACCCTGTTTCAGCACAGGTCTTCAACCGGGCCACTGTGAGCCACCTGTGCTGAAGATGGGCATCATGAAAAAGTGACCGTTGGTGGCCCTTGGGGACTGGAGTTGGCCACCACTGGTATAAACTCTTTCGCATGGGAACCCAGCTGCTTCCTGCCTTGCAGTTTTCAGTGAAATTAATATGGTGACGCTCCAGGGTTACTGGAAATGGCCTCTCTCCTCCAGAGATTATGGACCGTTCTCAACCATGTCTCCTTCAGACTAACCAGGTTCTGCCCCTCCCAAAACCTGCCCAAGTTCCTACTGAGAAAAACAAACAAAACTAAACTTGTACATTGACTAAGTTTAATTTTTTCCGATTCAAGGTAACAAAATACAAAGTTGTCATAAAAACAAAGTGGGGAAAACACACACAAAAAGACCACATTTTAGATCGAGCAAAGAAAATTAAAAACAAATTGTACAGTACCATTAAAAATATTTTATAAATGTACATGTGTTTCATATGTACAACATTAAAAAAATAGTTTATATTTACCATAGGAAAAATCTGCTTCAAATGTGCACAGTTTCCTTCCATTTGGGCATGTAAAACTGTTTAAAAGAAACCCTTCATTTCAAGTGTTTGAGCATAGAAATCTGCCATACTTGTACAGTGGCAAACTAGGCCAGCAATGTCCCAGGCGTTCCCTAGATATCTGGCCCCTAGATATCTGGCTATTCCCTCCACCACAGATGTCCCGACTAAGTTGGCAAGCGCCTTCTTCAGGTTCCCGCCGCTTCCACGGATATCAGACGCCGTTCCGCACCAGCTGATGGACGCCGCTCTCATCTATGGTCAGTGGCACATAAAATGGCAGATTCTGGACGTATTTCTCCAGGCCCTGATGCGAGAGAGGAGGATTTGAATAGATATACTCTCCACAAAGCTCAATACATGCAGAAAAAATGGTGGTTAGTGGCCTCATTAGCATATGACCACCAGAATACATCAAACCCAGCTAACTTCTGGAAGGTTATCAACAATATATTCCAGCCTCCTAACCATCAACAACCAAGTAATATCACTAAGGGGGATATTACTCTGACAACCCCCACTGACATTGCAAATGCATTAAATGATTACTTTGTGGGGTGTGCCACTAACTTATTAGCGAAACGCAGCACAAACCCCAAACATGAATCTCATCCGGGGAGTATCCCTCCAGTCCCACCCCCTCCCAACACTGCCCACAATTTGGCCCAGTATCTGAAGAGGAGATTACACAAGCGCTCCTCAAACTAAAACTAAGCAGCCAATGTGGACCCGACTTACTACAATCTAGGTTCCTACGACTTGGTGCCCCAGCCATTGCCAAACCAATTGCATCCATAGTCAACTCTATCCTGTCTGCAGGCCATATCCCTAAGACCTGGAAAACTGCCAGAGTTGTCCCAATCTTCAAAAGTGGGGACAAAAACACTGTCTCAAACTACAGGCCAATCTCACTTCTCCCAATTGTATCCAAAGTCATGGAAAAATGTGTCCACTCCCAATTAAGCGATTTCTATACCAAGACCAATTTCCCTAGCCAATTCCAATCTGGGTTTCATCCCAAACACTCCACAGTAACTACATTACTAAAAGTTTGCAATGAAATCCAGTGTGGAATGGAACGGGGACAACTCACTGGTGCAGTATTCCTAGATTTTGCAAAGGCTTTTGATACTGTTGATCATGCTATCCTGCTTAACAAACTCCAGAGCTCTGGAATAGGGAAACATGCTTTAAACTGGTTTCAGTCCTACCTATCAGGAAGATCCCAACATGTGTCCATCTCAGGCTCTAACTCCAACCCCCTGGATATCACTTGTGGTGTCCCGCAAGGCTCTGTTCTGGGGCCCCTACTCTTCTCAGTGTTCATTAATGATCTTCCCACAGCTTGTAAGGAAGCCTCAATACACATGTATGCAGATGACACAATCCTATATGCACACAGCCATAGCCTCTCTGACCTTCAACACATACTTCAGTCTGACTTTTTGAGACTCGAAAACTGGATTTCCCAAAACAAACTGTTTTTAAACACTGACAAGACTAACAATGGTATTTGGGACCAAGACTAAATTTGTAAAGCTTCCAGTGACTGAGCTGATTAGAACCAACGCTAACACCACCCTAACCCCTGTCACTAGTTTTAAATACCTGGGCTTATGGTTTGACTCCCACTTAACATTTGGGATGCACATTGATACCCTGAGAACCAAGACCTATGCCAAACTAGGGGTACTTTACAGGAACAAATCCTCCCTAAAATCTCCTGGTCAGAAAGCGTATCGCACAGCAGATGCTAATGCCAATTATTGACTATGGAGACATAGTATATGGCTCGTCACCTCAAACCCACCTTAGCAAACTTGACACCCTCTACAATTCAATTTGTCATTTTGTTCTCCAATGCAACTACAATACACATCACTGCGAAATGCTCAAAGAACTAGATTGGTCATCACTAGAGTCTAGGCGCAAAGTTCACCTTTCCGCTTGCCTTTAAATTCTGCATGGGCAAGCTACCCAGCTACCTGAACAAACTCCTCACCACTTGCAGCACTTATCACCTGAGATCAGACTCCAAAAGACTATTCATGGTCCCAAGGCTCAACAAAGTATCCGGACGTTCCTCCTCTTACCGTGCACCCCAAAACTGGAACAACCTACCAGAGACTCTCACATCCACCACCAGTTTAATTTCTTTCAAATCTAAGGCTGTCTCACATTTTAATCTGGTCTGTAACTGTTTCATACGCCCATAATATATATTATCTTTAACTGTGCATGCAATGTCTTGTATATAATGTATACCCTGCTCATTTATGTAACTGTATTTGTAACCATGTATTATTTGTCTTAACTCTGTGCCCAGGACATACTTGAAAACAAGAGGTAACTCTCAATGTATTACTTCCTGGTAACACATTTTATAAATAAATACGTTTATAGGAGCCATTCATGCATTTATTTAGTCTTTTTAAACATAGATTTGAAGTAGGGGGTCTCTGGAGCTGAGCCCCATTAATTTCAGCTCCGGGGACCTACGGTTTCCCGAGATACAGGCCTCCGAAGGGGGTGCCGGGATGTCAGCAAAGTTTAAAGCTCCCGCGTCACTCCAGCCAATAGGAAGCCACACCGCATGATGTCACAAATTCCTATTGGCCCTCAGGGCATGGGCGCTTTGGAACTCCGCCATTATCAACACTATTAACGGAGCAACTACCGGCGCCCCGTACGGAGGTCTGTATCCCTGGGTGCAGGGGGTCCCGCAGCTGAAATGAATGGGGTTCAGCAATGGAGACCCTCTACTTCAATCCTATGTTAAAAAAAGATGACATGCTTGGAACACCTCTAAACGCCGTGTGACGTTAGCATTGCGTTACGTTAGCTTCACATAACATGGCGTTAAGCCTGCCCTATAATAGTGAAACCCAGCAGTAATGGCACTCCCCTTATAAGCAAGTCAGAGCAATGCCCACCAGCAGTATATAGAAGTACAGGTGTATTAATAGGGGGGGTGTAACTTTTGCTGTCCCATATAAACACTGATTGGTAGAATTAAAGCGGTAGGTGTCTTTTTCCCTTTCATTCAATACTAGCTGATATACCCGGCGTTGTCCGGCATTGGATTTTCCCGCTCCCCCTCTCCCCACCATCTGTTTCTCCCCCGTTGACAGCATTCTGGCCGCCCCCTGCACATGAATGCGCCCCCCCCCCCCCCATGTTCACAACCTGGTCGTCGTGCCCCCCCCCGTTCACAGCTGCAGCTCGTCCCCCTCAACACCTCCGTGTCCCCCCCCTTTACATGTCCAAATCCCCCCCCCCTTCAGAGCTCAGTGGGTGGGTGAGTGACTTTAGTGGGTCCCTTTCATTCAATATGTGCATCAATACAATCTACACACTGACAAGTGATTAGCTAAGTTGCCAATCGATCTGCTCTCATGTAATCGATCACTGAAATTTGGCTGGGGGTTCACTAAATGCATCTTGGGTCCTCTTCTGCTGCACAGCCAAAGTTCTGTGAGGGAAGATCATGTGACCAGGCAGATACAATTGGCTCACTGCTAGAGGGCAGGGCTCAAAAAGGTGATGCTGTTTCAGAAGGGGAAAGGGATGTGACTTTGTATATGGTTGCTATAGAACAACAATGCTTGTTACATTAGAATACATTCAAAATGTCTTTAATATATATATATATATATATATATATATATATATATATATATATATATATATATATATTTTTTAAAATGCTACAAGTATTTTCTCATAGTACAGAACGGATTTATTTTAAAAAAAGCACACGCAGGATATTGCTTGCTCTGCAGCTTTAAGAGTCTTAAGAAAATTAAATGCAATGCAAATTATTTGCATACAAAGGCAGTATGAGAGAAATAATGATCACCTAGTGCAGAGGGGGCAACTCCAGTCCTCAAGGAGACCAACAGGTCAGGTTTTCGGGAAATCCCTGCTCCAGCACAGGTGGCTCAATTGACCTGTTGGTGGCCCTTGAGGACTGGCAGTGTAGATTGTGTGTGCCACCTGTGCTGAAGCAGGGATATCCTGAAAGCCTGACATGCTGGTGGCCTTGAGGACTGGAGTTGACCACCCTGCACTAGACAGCATGTCCATAAACAGGGTGGGGGGAAGAAGTGAAGAGACTAGCACACATGGGGAAAATGTGTACACAGAAAGGGAACGTGGCAGAGGCGTGGGACACTGTTTAGGGTTAGGTTTGATGCGCAGATCTTACCTCCCCAGCGTAGGAGACCAGAGGGGAAATTTCACACTGGATGGGCAGGTCACCCGCGTCCTCCAGGCTGAAACGGGACAGATTATTTCATAGAGACAAAAAAACAAGAGGTCCCAGACACACCCGGACTCAACCTACCGAGGTAGGAGACATTTATCGCCCCATAGACTAGAACCCATTGACAGCTGCATAGTGGGGCAACGTGAGGGGACAGCCCCCCACACATAAACAGGCCCCATAGGACGGACAACAGATCAGCTGCAATAACCACAGGCCAAGAAACAAGAGTAGAAGAATCATGCGTCCAGCGTCCAACATGCGCCATTGTTGCATTAGTAACCAGACACTGGGTATCGCCTCCACTGGCAGAGAAGTCCTAAGTATGGAAAGTATGAAGGACCACAATATGTAGTAGGACCTGTAGTTAATGAGCCCAACTTGCAGGTAAAAGGATCATTATCTGGTGGGCCTCCATTATTCCACCCCGGAAAGGATGAAAACCATCCATTCACCAAATAAGCTATGGAAAAGGGTCTTCCATTCCCTGCCAGTGAAGGTTTTAACCCTGTTGTTGCTGAAAGGGGGGGGGGGGGCATCCTAGCACAAAAAAAGAGAGAGGTTAAGTTTGCAGCTGGCCACTCACTGCACCTTGGCGTCGAACCACTGGAAAGTGGGATATTTCTGAATATCGCAGATTGCCCAAGTCTAACCCACTATGCTCCCCCTGCAGCCACTAAGAGGGCTCCAGCGTCTTCAGACAGGTGGCTCAGAGGCTCAGCCTTCGTCAGTGCCTCTGAATCAGCCACCTGTGCTGAAGCTAGGATATCCTGAAAACCTGACCAGTTGGGGGGTGGGGGGTGGGTCATAAGGACTGGAGCTGAGCCCCCCTGGGTTAGAGGATATTGGGCTGCAGTAATACTCTGCACTGCTTTTCTATTGCTGGGAGGTTCGTCTTCTGGGCAAGAGAGTTCAACAGAAGCAGCGAGTGAATGGCCAAGATGCTTTATGGAGGTCCAGGAAACAGAGACAGAGGCTTTAATTCTCTTCACCAGCAGCGAGAGGCCCGTTAGTAGTATCAAACCCTGCACCATGCACCCATAGTTACTTGTTCTGGGCACGGCCTCGGGCTGCTTCACACACACTGTTGGCTTGGCTGCTTTGGAAATAAACAAGGGTTAAATGTCAGGGGGAGGAGAGGGTGATCGGAGGGGGGGTGGTAGGTGGAGAGCAGGTCCTACTTTCAATGCAACTGCACAGGTCTTAAAGCAACCCCCCCCCCCCTATCCCCCGTTTGAGAACCGAGGTGCTGGACAGCGTGATTCAACTCTGGACAATGTTATTTAAAATTTGTTGGGGGGGGGAAGGGAAGAAAAATGATGACTGCTAGGATCATCCAACAGGAATCTGCAAGGCCATGATACTTCCTATATTAGTTGCAAAGTTCTAAGTCTGATAGAACTTTGCAACTAATTTTGACAGATTTATTATAAATCATTCTTCCTGGCAATGCACAGGTTATTAAGAATCTATATTAGTGTTAGGGACCCTTGAAACGTGGTCTGCCGTGCAGTTGGCTCAAGGGCTTACAACAATTTGGCCAAAATGTTAAACTAAAAGACCATTTTATTTATTAGTTATTTATACATGTATATTTAGGCACTGTACCGTGTATAAGTTTTACTGGATGTGCACTGAGCTTTGTCTGTGTTTTATGTTATGTCTCTGGTTTTAAATATATATATTGCCATGCTCAGTAGCACTCCTCTGTGACACTCATATGCTTATATATATGTTGTGGGTATTTTGGGGGTTCAATATGAGATTGTAGGTGTTCTGAATGTTTTATACTTCTAAGGATATCAGATTAAATCATTGATGTTAATTATTGTGCCAAACATGCTGGCTCTTTAGTTTCAGCTCTGAGCTCTGCACGCATGCACTAGGTTCTCCATCATCCGTGGAAGTCACCGGAACCTTTAAAACGTTCTCCGTGTATTACAGTAGAAAGACTAATCACATCTCTCTGCTGCTAGAATAGGAATGTAAAAGTTGGAAGAGGGAGGTGACCCAATGCACTAACTGGGATGATACAGTCAGAGCTGTAACCCACAGAATGTGTAACCCCCACTGTGTCATCCCGCAGTGGGACGGACAGACCCAATGGGGCGTTCTTCCCTTCTGGTCTGCAACTGCAGACATCCTTTGATGACGTAGTTAGGGAGAGCACTGAATAACATGGTGGTCCGCGACACCATGTTGTCGACCTCGCCGATCGACACTTACATGCGTCGTCTGATACATATTTTACCCTTTGTTTCAAAATTTCGTGTCTACTGGGGACAGAGCGCGGTCACCATCGGTCACACCTAGCGCCCTCTGACCACGAGCTGTCAGACAGTTTACTGTACCACGTGGACAGTGAAATTAGATACAGAATGGAGCTGGTAACCATGTTAAAAACGCTCCGAGCAAACTTGCCTTGTGTATCCATCCCGCAGGACGCGCCTTGTGTATCCACCCCGCAGGACGCGCCTTGTGTATCCACCCCGCAGGACGCGCCTTGTGTATCCACCCCGCAGGACACGGTGTCCTTCAGACGTGCCAATAATTTATAACGGCCTATAAAGTTACCAGTGGGGGGTGGGGAGGATACATCCATCAGCCCTGCATGGAAGAGCATTTTTCTGTAGGGAATTAACTACGTTAAGTTCATTGGAAGTTGTTTGTAATGAGGATAAACCTCTCTCGATATCTACTACTAATTAGGTGACTTTATTAATAATATTGAATATTGGACTGCACCCCACAGGGTGTCCCAGTTTGTGGATACATCCAAGGAGGTGAGGAACGGACAAGCTCACTCCTTCCAACGGCAAAGGTTGGTTATTTGAGTTTCCCTGCACTATATACTTTATTTGATGTAAATACGTTATATTTTACTGCGCCCATACTTGGGGTGACCAGACGTTCGTTTTTTCGGACTTCGTCCCGGGTCCCGACTTTTTGGGCAACAGTCCCAGTTTTTATCGGCGCTCGCACATGTGCGAAGTTTGTCCTGGGACAAATCTGGTCACCCTACTCATACTGCACACCTGTCACTTTTGAAGTGAAACTTCTTTGCTGCGCCCACAGGGTTTTCATGGGGAAAAATACTTACGTTGTAACAAAAAGCTAACACAAGTGACGTCACGGTACTAATAGGCGCGCGCCGCTGCTCGCTGCCGTCGCACATGGGCAAAAAAACACTGCCGAGTTGCACACAGGCGGCCGGGCTCTTGGGAGACAGAGGCACCCAGATGTGCAGGGAGGGAGACAGAGAGAGAGAGACACGAGACGAGAGAGAGACAGAGAGAGAGACACGAGACGAGAGAGAGACAGAGAGAGACGAGACGAGAGACACGAGACGAGAGAGAGACGAGACGAGAGACACGAGACGAGAGAGAGACAGAGACAGAGAGAGACGAGACGAGAGAGACGAGACAGAGAGAGAGAGACGAGACAGAGAGAGAGAGACGAGACAGAGAGAGAGAGACGAGACAGAGAGAGAGAGACGAGACAGAGAGAGAGAGACGAGACAGAGAGAGAGAGACGAGACAGAGAGAGAGAGACGAGACAGAGAGAGAGAGACGAGACAGAGAGAGAGAGACGAGACAGAGAGAGAGAGACGAGACAGAGAGAGAGAGACGAGACAGAGAGAGAGAGACGAGACAGAGAGAGAGAGACGAGACAGAGAGAGAGAGACGAGACAGAGAGAGAGAGACGAGACAGAGAGAGAGAGACGAGACAGAGAGAGAGAGACGAGACAGAGAGAGAGAGACGAGACAGAGAGAGAGAGACGAGACAGAGAGAGAGAGACGAGACAGAGAGAGAGAGACGAGACAGAGAGAGAGAGACGAGACAGAGAGACGAGACAGAGAGAGAGAGACGAGACAGAGAGAGAGAGACAGAGAGAGAGAGACGAGACAGAGAGAGAGAGACAGAGAGAGAGAGACGAGAGAGAGAGAGAGACGAGACAGAGAGAGAGAGACGAGACAGAGAGAGACGAGACAGAGAGAGAGAGACGAGACAGAGAGAGACGAGACGAGACAGAGAGAGACGAGACGAGACAGAGAGAGATGAGACGAGACCGAGAGACGAGACGAGACAGAGAGAGACGAGACGAGACAGAGAGAGACGAGACGAGACCGAGAGACGAGACGAGACCGAGAGAGACGAGACGAGACCGAGAGAGACGAGACCGAGAGAGACGAGACCGAGAGAGACGAGACGAGACAGAGAGAGACGAGACAGAGAGAGACGAGACGAGACAGAGAGAGAGAGACGAGACAGAGAGAGAGAGACGAGACAGAGAGAGAGAGACGAGACAGAGAGAGAGAGACGAGACAGAGAGAGAGAGACGAGACAGAGAGAGAGAGACGAGACAGAGAGAGAGAGACGAGACAGAGAGAGAGAGACAAGACAGAGAGAGACGAGACAGAGAGAGAGAGACGAGACAGAGAGAGACGAGACAGAGAGAGACGAGACAGAGAGAGACGAGACGAGACAGAGAGAGACGAGACGAGACAGAGAGAGACGAGACGAGACAGAGAGAGATGAGACGAGACAGAGAGAGACGAGACGAGACCGAGAGAGACGAGACGAGACCGAGAGAGACGAGACGAGACCGAGAGAGACGAGACCGAGAGAGACGAGACCGAGAGAGACGAGACCGAGAGAGACGAGACCGAGAGAGACGAGACGAGACAGAGAGAGACGAGACAGAGAGAGACGAGACGAGACAGAGAGAGAGAGACGAGACAGAGAGAGAGAGACGAGACAGAGAGAGAGAGACGAGACAGAGAGAGAGAGACGAGACAGAGAGAGAGAGACGAGACAGAGAGAGAGAGACGAGACAGAGAGAGAGAGACGAGACAGAGAGAGAGAGACGAGACAGAGAGAGAGAGACGAGACAGAGAGAGACGAGACAGAGAGAGAGAGACGAGACAGAGAGAGACGAGACAGAGAGAGACGAGACAGAGAGAGACGAGACCGAGAGAGACGAGACGAGACCGAGAGAGACGAGACGAGACCGAGAGAGACGAGACCGAGAGAGACGAGACCGAGAGAGACGAGACCGAGAGAGACGAGACCGAGAGAGACGAGACGAGACAGAGAGACGAGACAGAGAGAGACGAGACGAGACAGAGAGAGAGAGACGAGACAGAGAGAGAGAGACGAGACAGAGAGAGAGAGACGAGACAGAGAGAGAGAGACGAGACAGAGAGAGAGAGACGAGACAGAGAGACGAGACAGAGAGAGAGAGACGAGACAGAGAGACGAGACAGAGAGAGAGAGACGAGACAGAGACAGAGAGACGAGACAGAGAGAGAGAGACGAGACAGAGAGAGAGAGACGAGACAGAGAGAGAGAGACGAGACCGAGAGAGACGAGACCGAGAGAGACGAGACCGAGAGAGACGAGACCGAGAGAGACGAGACGAGACCGAGAGAGACGAGACAGAGAGAGAGAGACGAGACGACAGAGACGAGAGAGTGAGAGACGAGACGAGACAGAGAGAGAGACGAGACAGAGAGAGAGAGACGAGACAGAGAGACGAGACAGAGAGAGAGACGAGACAGAGACAGAGACGAGACAGAGAGAGAGACAGAGAGAGACGAGACGAGAGACACGAGACGAGAGAGAGACAGAGACAGAGAGAGACGAGACGAGACAGAGACGAGACAGAGAGAGAGACGAGACAGAGAGAGAGACGAGACAGAGAGACGAGACAGAGAGAGAGACGAGACAGAGAGAGAGAGACGAGACAGAGAGAGAGAGACGAGACAGAGAGAGACGAGACGAGACAGAGAGAGACGAGACGAGACCGAGAGAGACGAGACGAGACCGAGAGAGACGAGACGAGACCGAGAGAGACGAGACCGAGAGAGACGAGACAGAGAGAGACGAGACGAGACAGAGAGAGAGAGACGAGACAGAGAGAGAGAGAGACGAGACAGAGAGAGAGAGACGAGACAGAGAGAGAGAGACGAGACAGAGAGACGAGACAGAGAGAGAGAGACGAGACAGAGAGACGAGACAGAGAGACGAGACAGAGAGAGACGAGACAGAGAGAGACGAGACGAGACAGAGAGAGAGAGACGAGACAGAGAGAGAGAGAGACGAGACAGAGAGAGAGAGACGAGACAGAGAGAGAGAGACGAGACAGAGAGACGAGACAGAGAGACGAGACAGAGAGACGAGACAGAGAGACGAGACAGAGAGAGACGAGACAGAGAGACGAGACAGAGAGAGAGAGAGACGAGACAGAGAGAGAGAGACGAGACAGAGACAGAGAGACGAGACAGAGAGAGAGAGACGAGACAGAGAGAGAGAGACGAGACAGAGAGAGAGAGACGAGACAGAGAGAGAGAGACGAGACAGAGAGAGAGAGACGAGACAGAGAGAGAGAGACGAGACAGAGAGAGAGAGACGAGACAGAGAGAGAGAGACGAGACAGAGAGAGACGAGACCGAGAGAGACGAGACCGAGAGAGACGAGACCGAGAGAGACGAGACCGAGAGAGACGAGACCGAGAGAGACGAGACCGAGAGAGACGAGACAGAGAGAGAGAGACGAGACGACAGAGACGAGACAGAGTGAGAGACGAGACGAGACAGAGAGAGAGAGACGAGACAGAGAGAGAGAGACGAGACAGAGAGAGAGACGAGACAGAGAGAGAGACGAGACAGAGAGAGAGACGAGACAGAGAGAGAGACGAGACAGAGACAGAGACGAGACAGAGAGAGAGACGAGACAGAGAGAGAGACGAGACAGAGAGAGAGACGAGACAGAGAGAGAGACGAGACAGAGAGAGACGAGACGAGACAGAGAGAGAGGACGAGACGAGACAGAGAGAGACGAGACAGAGAGAGACGAGACGAGACAGAGAGAGAGGACGAGACAGAGAGAGACGAGACGAGACAGACGAGACGAGACAGAGAGAGACAAGACGAGACAGAGAGAGACGAGACAGAGAGAGAGAGACGAGACAGAGAGAGAGAGAGACGAGACAGAGAGAGAGAGACGAGACAGAGAGAGACGAGACGAGACAGAGAGAGACGAGACGAGACCGAGAGAGACGAGACGAGACAGAGAGAGACGAGACAGAGAGAGACGAGACAGAGAGAGACGAGACAGAGAGAGACGAGACAGAGAGAGACGAGACAGAGAGAGACGAGACAGAGAGAGACGAGACAGAGAGAGACGAGACAGAGAGAGACGAGACAGAGAGAGACGAGACAGAGAGAGACGAGACAGAGAGAGAGAGACGAGACAGAGAGAGAGAGACGAGACAGAGAGAGAGAGACGAGACAGAGAGAGAGAGACGAGACAGAGAGAGAGACGAGACGAGACAGAGAGACAGAGAGAGACAGACAGAAAGACAGACAGAAAGACAGACAGACACGCGCACAGAGAGTTAGTATAACTATATATAAGTGCAAATAGCTGGTGGACAGGCAGCGGGAGGGGGTCTCTCTAATTCCCCTTCTGGTGTGTCACTCACAGGGGTATAGCCGGGATCCGAGTCCCATTTCCGTCAACGAAGTGCCCCCCGGCGTTAAGGACCCAGCAGTGATGCAGGGACATGAGGGCGTGCCGCGCTGTGCTGGGGTTATCCTTCCCATTCTGGCTGTCTGCGTTCTTCAGGGGCGAGAACTCCTCCTCGCGCAGCACCTCGAACACCGCAAACCGCCTGGGAGGGAGAGAGCCGGCGGGGATACTGGAACATCGCCAAGTGACCGCGCAAACCGCCTGGGAGAGAGAGAGCCGGCGGAGATACTGGAACATCGCCAAGTGACCGCGCAAACCGCCCGGGAGGGAGAGAGCCGGCGGGGATACTGGAACATCGCCAAGTGACCGCGCAAACCGCCCGGGAGGGAGAGAGCCGGCGGGGATACTGGAATATCGCCAAGTGACCGCGCAAACCGCCCGGGAGGGAGAGAGCCGGCGGGGATACTGGAATATCGCCAAGTGACCGCGCAAACCGCCCGGGAGGGAGAGAGCCGGCGGGGATACTGGAACATCGCCAAGTGACCGCGCAAACCGCCCGGGAGGGAGAGAGCCGGCGGGGATACTGGAATATCGCCAAGTGACCGCGCAAACCGCCCGGGAGGGAGAGAGCCGGCGGGGATACTGGAATATCGCCAAGTGACCGCGCAAACCGCCTGGGAGGGTGAGAGCCGGCGGGGATACTGGAACATCGCCAAGTGACCGCGCAAACCGCCCGGGAGGGTGAGAGCCGGCGGGGATACTGGAATATCGCCAAGTGACCGCGCAAACCGCCCGGGAGGGAGAGAGCCGGCGGAGATACTGGAATATCGCCAAGTGACCGCGCAAACCGCCCGGGAGGGTGAGAGCCGGCGGGGATACTGGAATATCGCCAAGTGACCGCGCAAACCGCCCGGGAGGGAGAGAGCCGGCGGGGATACTGGAATATCGCCAAGTGACCGCGCAAACCGCCCGGGAGGGAGAGAGCCGGCGGGGATACTGGAACATCGCCAAGTGACCGCGCAAACCGCCCGGGAGGGAGAGAGCCGGCGGGGATACTGGAATATCGCCAAGTGACCGCGCAAACCGCCCGGGAGGGAGAGAGCCGGCGGGGATACTGGAATATCGCCAAGTGACCGCGCAAACCGCCCGGGAGGGAGAGAGCCGGCGGGGATACTGGAATATCGCCAAGTGACCGCGCAAACCGCCTGGGAGGGAGAGAGCCGGCGGAGATACTGGAATATCGCCAAGTGACCGCGCAAACCGCCCGGGAGGGAGAGAGCCGGCGGGGATACTGGAACATCGCCAAGTGACCGCGCAAACCGCCTGGGAGGGAGAGAGCCGGCGGAGATACTGGAATATCGCCAAGTGACCGCGCAAACCGCCCGGGAGGGAGAGAGCCGGCGGGGATACTGGAACATCGCCAAGTGACCGCGCAAACCGCCTGGGAGGGAGAGAGCCGGCGGAGATACTGGAATATCGCCAAGTGACCGCGCAAACCGCCCGGGAGGGAGAGAGCCGGCGGGGATACTGGAATATCGCCAAGTGACCGCGCAAACCGCCCGGGAGGGAGAGAGCCGGCGGAGATACTGGAATATCGCCAAGTGACCGCGCAAACCGCCTGGGAGGGAGAGAGCCGGCGGGGATACTGGAACATCGCCAAGTGACCACGCAAACCGCCCGGGAGGGAGAGAGCCGGCGGGGATACTGGAATATGGCCACGTGACCGCGCAAACCGCCCGGGAGGGAGAGAGCCGGCGGGGATACTGGAATATGGCCACGTGACCGCGCAAACCGCCCGGGAGGGAGAGAGCCGGCGGAGATACTGGAATATCGCCAAGTGACCGCGCAAACCGCCCGGGAGGGAGAGAGCCGGCGGGGATACTGGAATATCGCCAAGTGACCGCGCAAACCGCCTGGGAGGGAGAGAGCCGGCGGGGATACTGGAATATCGCCAAGTGACCGCGCAAACCGCCCGGGAGGGAGAGAGCCGGCGGGGATACTGGAACATCGCCAAGTGACCGCGCAAACCGCCCGGGAGGGAGAGAGCCGGCGGAGATACTGGAACATCGCCAAGTGACCGCGCAAACCGCCCGGGAGGGAGAGAGCCGGCGGGGATACTGGAATATCGCCAAGTGACCGCGCAAACCGCCCGGGAGGGAGAGAGCCGGCGGGGATACTGGAATATCGCCAAGTGACCGCGCAAACCGCCCGGGAGGGAGAGAGCCGGCGGGGATACTGGAACATCGCCAAGTGACCGCGCAAACCGCCCGGGAGGGAGAGAGCCGGCGGGGATACTGGAATATCGCCACGTGACCGCGCAAACCGCCCGGGAGGGAGAGAGCCAGCGGAGATACTGGAACATCGCCAAGTGACCGCGCAAACCGCCCGGGAGGGAGAGAGCCGGCGGGGATACTGGAATATCGCCAAGTGACCGCGCAAACCGCCCGGGAGGGAGAGAGCCGGCGGGGATACTGGAACATCGCCAAGTGACCGCGCAAACCGCCTGGGAGGGAGAGAGCCGGCGGGGATACTGGAATATCGCCAAGTGACCGCGCAAACCGCCCGGGAGGGAGAGAGCCGGCGGGGATACTGGAACATCGCCAAGTGACCGCGCAAACCGCCCGGGAGGGAGAGAGCCGGCGGGGATACTGGAATATCGCCAAGTGACCGCGCAAACCGCCCGGGAGGGAGAGAGCCGGCGGGGATACTGGAACATCGCCAAGTGACCGCGCAAACCGCCCGGGAGGGAGAGAGCCGGCGGGGATACTGGAATATCGCCAAGTGACCGCGCAAACCGCCCGGGAGGGAGAGAGCCGGCGGGGATACTGGAATATCGCCAAGTGACCGCGCAAACCGCCCGGGAGGGAGAGAGCCGGCGGGGATACTGGAATATGGCCACGTGACTGCGCAAACCGCCTGGGAGGGAGAGAGCCGGCGGGGATACTGGAATATCGCCAAGTGACCGCGCAAACCGCCCGGGAGGGAGAGAGCCGGCGGAGATACTGGAATATCGCCAAGTGACCGCGCAAACCGCCTGGGAGGGAGAGAGCCGGCGGAGATACTGGAACATCGCCAAGTGACCGCGCAAACCGCCCGGGAGGGAGAGAGCCGGCGGAGATACTGGAATATCGCCAAGTGACCGCGCAAACCGCCCGGGAGGGAGAGAGCCGGCGGAGATACTGGAATATCGCCAAGTGACCGCGCAAACCGCCTGGGAGGGAGAGAGCCGGCGGGGATACTGGAATATCGCCAAGTGACCGCGCAAACCGCCTGGGAGGGAGAGAGCCGGCGGGGATACTGGAATATCGCCAAGTGACCGCCACATGGAAGGGACATGAACTATTTATCACGGGTCTCCAAGATGCACAGAGACCCCTCACCCAGCAGCTCTGATTGTGGGGGCCAAAACGGCTAATGGATAGGTGAAGAGGGGGCCTTCAAGACACTGCAAGTGGAGGGGGAAGAAACTCGCAGACATCCTCCCCCTTTATCAGCTCCAGCTTCCGACTTACTTGGCAAACTGGAAGATGTCAAACACAAACTTCTCCATTTTTATTCCGTTGGGTTTGTCGGGCTGAACGCGATGACCCTTGGTGTCCACGTACGGGATTTTCTTCTGAGCCACGTGGTGCTGCAGCTGAGGTTCAAGGACCCTAAAGGGATGGTCAGATCATTAAACTGCACATCCCCCCTCCATCAATAATCCACTTCCATGCAAGCATCAGACTTCTCTCATTTCCACCCAGCCCCCCAATCTACTTCCATACCAAGCATCGGACCTCTTTCTCCCCTCCCAACCCCCCCAACCCCATACCAAGCATTAGATCTTTCTCTCCCCCCCCCCCCCCATCACTCACTTCCATGCCAAGCATCAGACCTCTTTCTGCTCCTCCCCAATCACCCACTCCCACGTCAAGCATCGGACCTCTTTCTCCTCCTCCTCCCCAATCACCTACGCCAAGCATCGGACCTCTTTCTCCCCCTCCCCAATCACCCACTCCCACGCCAAGCATCGGACCTCTTTCTCCTCCCCAATCACCCACTCCCACGCCAAGCATCGGACCTCTTTCTCCTCCTCCTCTCCAATCACCCACTCCCACGCCAAGCATCGAACCTCTTTCTCCCCCTCCCCAATCACCCACTCCCAGCATCGGACCTCTTTCTCCTCCTCCTCTCCAATCACCCACTCCCACGCCAAGCATCGGACCTCTTTCTCCTCCTCCCCAATCACCCACTCCCACGCCAAGCATCAGACCTCTTTCTGCTCCTCCCCAATATCCCACTCCCACGCCAAGCATCGGACCTCTTTCTCCTCCCCAATCACCCACTCCCACGCCAAGCATCGGACCTCTTTCTGCCCCTCCCCAATCACCCACTCCCACGCCAAGCATCAGACCTTTCTCCTCCTCCCCAATCTCCCACTCCCACGCCAAGCATCGGACCTCTTTCTCCACCCCAATCACCCACTCCCACGCCAAGCATCGGACCTCTTTCTGCTCCTCCCCAATCACCCACTCCCACGCCAAGCATCGGACCTCTTTCTCCTCCCCAATCACCCACGCCAAGCATCGGACCTCTTTCTGCTCCTCCCCAATCACCCACTCCCACGCCAAGCATCAGACCTCTTTCTCCTCCTCCCCAATCTCCCACGCCAAGCATCGGACCTCTTTCTCCTCCCCAATCACCCACTCCCACGCCAAGCATCGGACCTCTTTCTCCTCCCCAATCACCCATTCCCACGCCAAGCATCGGACCTCTTTCTCCTCCTCCTCCCTAATCACCCACGCCCAGCATCAGACCTCTTTCTCCTCCTCCCCAATCTCCCACTCCCACGCCAAGCATCGGCCCTCTTTCTCCTCCTCCCCAATCTCCCACTCCCACGCCAAGCATCGGACATCTTTCCCTCCCCAATCACCCACTCCCACGCCAAGCATCGGACCTCTTTCTCCTCCTCCCCAATCACCCACTCCCACGCCAAGCATCGGACCTCTTTCTCCTCCTCCTCCCCAATCACCCACGCCAAGCATCGGCCCTCTTTCTGCTCCTCCCCAATCACCCACGCCAAGCATCGGAGCTCTTTCTCCTCCTCCTCCCCAATCACCCACTCCCACGCCAAGCATCGGACCTCTTTCCCTCCCCAATCACCCACTCACACGCCAAGCATCGGACCTCTTTCTCCTCCTCCTCCCCAATCACCCACTCCCACGCCAAGCATCAGACCTCTTTCCCTCCCCAATCACCCACGCCAAGCATCGGACCTCTTTCTCCTCCTCCTCCCCAATCACCCACTCCCACGCCAAGCATCGGACCTCTTTCTCCTCCTCCCCAATCACCCACTCCCACGCCAAGCATCGGACCTCTTTCTGCTCCTCCCCAATCACCCACTCCCACGCCAAGCATCGGACCTCTTTCTCCTCCCCAATCACCCACTCCCACGCCAAGCATCGGACCTCTTTCTCCTCCTCCTCCCCAATCACCCACTCCCACGCCAAGCATCGGACCTCTTTCTCCTCCTCCTCCCCAATCACCCACTCCCACGCCAAGCATCGGACCTCTTTCTCCTCCTCCCCAATCACCCACTCCCACGCCAAGCATCGGACCTCTTTCTCCTCCTCCCCAATCACCCACTCCCACGCCAAGCATCGACCCTCTCTCTGCTCCTCCCCAATCACCCACTCCCACGCCAAGCATCGGACCTCTTTCTCCTCCTACCCAATCACCCACTCCCACGCCAAGCATCGGACCTCTTTCTCCTCCTCCCCAATCACCCACTCCCACGCCAAGCATCGGAGCTCTTTCTCCTCCTCCTCCCCAATCACCCACGCCCACGCCAAGCATCGGACCTCTTTCCCTCCCCAATCACCCACTCACACGCCAAGCATCGGACCTCTTTCTCCTCCTCCTCCCCAATCACCCACTCCCACGCCAAGCATCAGACCTCTTTCCCTCCCCAATCACCCACGCCAAGCATCGGACCTCTTTCTCCTCCTCCTCCCCAATCACCCACTCCCACGCCAAGCATCGGACCTCTTTCTCCTCCTCCTCCCCAATCACCCACTCCCACGCCAAGCATCGGCCCTCTTTCTCCTCCTCCCCAATCACCCACTCCCACGCCAAGCATCGGACCTCTTTCTCCTCCTCCCCAATCACCCACTCCCACGCCAAGCATCGGCCCTCTCTCTGCTCCTCCCCAATCACCCACTCCCACGCCAAGCATCTGACCTCTTTCTCCTCCTACCCAATCACCCACTCCCACGCCAAGCATCGGCCCTCTTTCCCTCCCCAATCACCCACGCCAAGCATCGGACCTCTTTCTCCTCCTCCTCCCCAATCACCCACTCCCACGCCAAGCATCGGACCTCTTTCTCCTCCTCCTCTCCAATCACCCACTCCCACGCCAAGCATCGGACCTCTTTCTCCTCCTCCCCAATCACCCACTCCCACGCCAAGCATCAGACCTCTTTCCCCTCCTCCCCAATCACCCACTCCCACGCCAAGCATCGGACCTCTTTCTCCTCCTCCCCAATCACCCACTCCCACGCCAAGCATCGGACCTCTTTCTCCTCCTCCCCAATCACCCACTCCCACGCCAAGCATCGGACCTCTTTCCCTCCCAAATCACCCACTCCCACGCCAAGCATCGGACCTCTTTCTGCTCCTCCCCAATCACCCACTCTCACGCCAAGCATCAGACCTCTTTCTGCTCCTCCCCAATCACCCACTCCCACGCCAAGCATCGGACCTCTTTCTGCTCCTCCCCAATCACCCACTCCCACGCCAAGCATCGGACCTCTTTCTGCTCCTCCCCAATTACCCACTCCAAGCATCGGCCCTCTTTCTCCTCCTCCCCAATCACCCACTCCAAGCATCGGACCTCTTTCTCCTCCTCCCCAATCACCCACTCCCACGCCAAGCATCGGACCTCTTTCCCTCCCCAATCACCCACTCCCACGCCAAGCATCGGACCTCTTTCCCTCCCCACCCAGCTTGTCCCATCCTCTGACACTTACTCCACCACCTCACGCAGGAACTGCAGGGTGAAGAAGTGGTTGGCAGTGTTGGCAGCGCTGTACATCAGCCGGCCGTCTGCGCTGCGTCTCTGCGCCGTGGCCAGCGTGATCTCACTGTATTCTACCACCTGGTACACACCGTCCACTCGGCAAACTACACCCACCGGCTCTGTGGGATTGGTCTTCTCCACCACCTACAGGAGGCGGGCAAAGCACAGTTGGTCATGCCACAGCCGGGAGGGGAGGGAGCACCAGTCAGAGGTAAAGTGAGTGGGGGGGGGGGAGGGGGGAAGGAGGGGGGAAGGAGGTGGGGAGGAGGGGGTTAGGGACTCCCACACCCAGTGGACGAGAAGGGGGCACCACTCAGAGGAAATCTGAATTGGGGGAACCCCACACTCAGAAACCCAACTATTAGTCACATTAAACTGTATCTCATAACCCTAAATGTTTTTTTTTTGTATACGACTAAGTGGATAAATAGCCTAAATCGGGAACAGAACATCAAACTCCAAGCCCACATTTAGAGTCCCTGACTGCCACATTCTCCCTCCCACCCAGCATTTCGCACTGTCCCTCACTAATGCATTTGGGTCCCTTCTCCTTTTACCTTGGCCCCACAGTCCGCGTCCTTCTCCACGCAGAACCCGATGAACACAGGGTCCGCCACCTTCACCAGGACGTTGTCCACGCAGTATACATGTATGTACTCAACACCTCTCTTTGCCATGTCCTGCAGCACACCATGTGCACCCAGCGCTCTGTACAGGCCGCCATTACCATCTGCAGACAAAGAGTGCAGTCTGGGAATTATATCCCACCGGGGTATACAGCGCATCACAAGAAGTATACAGAAGAGATCGTCACTGGGACAGAAGTCAACAATAAAGGAGGTGAGACACAGGCACCTCCTTTTAACCCAGTGCCCAACCCTAACCCATTGGCGCCCTACTCTACCTGGAGCCATGGCGACCTTGTCCTTCTCCTCCATAAGGATCTTGCCCTCAAAGCTCATGGCCGGCAACATCCCCTGCTGGAACAGAACCACATCCTCTGTTCGTAGCCCGAAATATTGGTGCTTCTGGAAAAAACCACGCGTGGACTCCATGGTACGTCCACTGGTCATGATATACCTACCAAGAGAGCGATATAAACAGACCATCAATTACCTCTTACAAGAGAGACAGGGGCCATGATGTAGCCACCCAAGTGCAAGACAGATATATTATGACCCACGTTAAAGAGAAAGAAGAGGATCTACCCAATAGAGACACGGAATTCATGAACCTACCCAAGAGAGAAAAAGTGGCCATGACAGCTACACGAGACACACAGGGGCCATAACACTTATGCAAAGGTAGAGACACAAGAACAATGAGACACAGAAACAGGGGGCCTGGAGGTATCTCCAAGCCCAGCTAGAGCACCAAGAGGTTGGCCTAAGAGCGTACCAGCGCTGCCCATCTCACCACGGGATAGTGCACGGTTTCCCATGCCGCTCCCTCGCCAGACTCTGCAACTTCAGGATACGCTCGGCCTGGATCTGGAAGAGGCTTTTGTGAGAGGGGAGCCCCACGTCGTACATCCCCTTTGGGTAGGACACCCCCAGACGGGTCCCCTGCCCCCCAGCCAGCAGCAGAACAGCCACTTTCCCCTGCGAGATCTGCTCGAAGCCTGAGATGAAACAGATGACAACCCGGATATCAGCCATGTTTTGACGCTTGCGGCACGCGAATAACATGATATATATTTGCGCCTGCACAGTCCTACAAGAATACATTTGTTTATCCCCATCGGCAAATAAATACGAAACACGTATGAGCACAGGTCCAGGTCCACAACTCCGCCTTTCCCCATTAACTTTTAGCATACAGCGCTTCCACTGCAGCCAGGGATTCTGGGTAAAGACATGCAAATGAGCACTTTTTGCTTCTTATCCACTTTATAAGCGTATGCCTGCCATATTACTCAAGCATATAGGGGTCCATGCTCAAAGAGGACAAGAAGCAAAGAGTGGCACACGGTGCTCATTTGCATGGGATTACCCAGAATCCCATGCTGCATGGAAGAATTGTATGGCGAATGATATTGGGGAAGGGCAGGGTGGTGGTCCTGCCTGGGACGTGAATGTGCTGAGATGTGGGATCTTTATTTATCCGTATTATAACTTCTAAGAACAAATATATACACTCCTATTGCAACTCTAATCCGATCTTAAAAGCCTAAATATAATGCTGCGGGCGTAGACGTGTGGGGGGCCGGGCTGGTCCGTTCTTCCATGGAGTAACAGGGCAGGGAGAGGGGGTATGATACCTTGTGGGACCAACAAGTTGCTGCTATGTTACATTTTTAATGAGTTTTAACATACTGAGCATCCTTTGATTTCTGTAGGTTTAGCCACCTCCCCAGCAGTGCAAGATCTGGGTAACATTTTCCTGTTGGTGATCATCTGCTGACAATGTTCCCAACAGTTTGAGCTGCAAACTGTAACAATAGACAATGTTACCGTAATAATATAAGGCCCGGAATATAGTGGGCGCGCTTGCTGCGCTGTGCGCGCGGCAGTTATAGTTGGCAGTGGTTAGCCAGACATTGTATGCTAGGTCCGCGTGCGCACGGCAGCGGGGAATACGAAAAAAAGTACATTTTCGCGTTGCTACCGCCGCTGTGTGTGTGTGTGTGTGTGTGTGTGTGTGTGTGTGTGTGTGTGTGTGTGTGTGTGTGTGTGTGTGTGTATATATATATGTACTAGCTGAGAGACCCGGCGTTGCCCGGGATGTAATGTTCCCGTTCCTCTCTCTCCTCCCCCCTCTCTCTGTTTGTCCCCCATTCACATCAATCCAGTCCCCCCCCTCCCTCCCTCCTTTACAGCTTCATGTAGCGTGTGTGCGTCAGTCACTGTGTGTTTGCGCGCGCGTCAGTGAGTCTGAGGCAGAAACACAAACACACACAGACTGACTGACGCACACACAGTCAGTGTGTGCCTCAGTCAGTGTGTGCGTGCGTCAGTCAGGCTTTGTGTGCGCGTCAGTCAGTGTGTGCGTGCGTGCGGCAGTCAGTCAGTGTGTGCGCGCGGGGCGTCAAAGGCAGGGGGGGACGTCAAAGGCAGGGGGGGGGCGTCAAAGGCAGGGGGGGGGGGGTCAAAGGGAGGGGGGGGGGCGTCAAAGGGAGGGGGGGGGGCGTCAAAGGGAGGGGGGGGGCCTCAAAGGGAGGGGGGGGGGCCTCAAAGGGAGGGGGGGGGGCGTCAAAGGGAGGGGGGGGGGGCGTCAAAGGGAGGGGGGGGGGCGTCAAAGGGAGGGGGGGGGGCGTCAAAGGGAGGGGGGGGGGGCGTCAAAGGGAGGGGGGGGGCGTCAAAGGGAGGGGGGGGGCGTCAAAGGGAGGGGGGGGGCGTCAAAGGGAGGGGGGGGGCGTCAAAGGGAGGGGGGGGGGCGTCAAAGGGAGGGGGGGTCGTCAAAGGGAGGGGGGGGGCGTCAAAGGGAGGGGGGGGCGTCAAAGGGAGGGGGGGGGCGTCAAAGGGAGGGGGGGGCGTCAAAGGGAGGGGGGGGCGTCAAAGGGAGGGGGGGGGCGTCAAAGGGAGGGGGGGGGCGTCAAAGGGAGGGGGGGGGCGTCAAAGGGAGGGGGGGGGCGTCAAAGGGAGGGGGGGGGCGTCAAAGGGAGGGGGGGGGCGTCAAAGGGAGGGGGGGGCGCCTCAAAGGCATGGATTCCTCCCCCTGCATTTCCTGCAGTGGACAGGAGGGGGGGGGCAGTGGACAGGAGGGGGGGGGCAGTGGACAGGAGGGGGGGGGCAGTGGACAGGAGGGGGGGGCAGTGGACAGGAGGGGGGGGGCAGTGGACAGGAGGGAGGGGGCAGTGGACAGGAGGGGGGGGGGGCAGTGGACAGGAGGGGGGGGGGCAGTGGACAGGAGGGGGGGGGGCAGTGGACAGGAGGGGGGGGGGGCAGTGGACAGGAGGGGGGGGCAGTGGACAGGAGGGGGGGGGCAGTGGACAGGAGGGGGGGGCAGTGGACAGGAGGGGGGGGCAGTGGAAAGGAGGGGGGGGGCAGTGGAAAGGAGGGGGGGGGCAGTGGACAGGAGGGGGGGGGCAGTGGACAGGAGGGGGGGGCAGTGGACAGGAGGGGGGGGGCAGTGGACAGGAGGGAGGGGGCAGTGGACAGGAGGGGGGGGCAGTGGACAGGAGGGGGGGGCAGTGGACAGGAGGGGGGGCAGTGGACAGGAGGGGGGGGCAGTGGACAGGAGGGGGGGGGCAGTGGACAGGAGGGGGGACAGGAGGGGGGACGCAGTGGGGGGCAGTGGACAGGAGGGGGGACAGGAGGGGGGACGCAGTGGACAGGAGGGGGGACGCAGTGGACAGGAGGGGGGAGGCAGTGGACAGGAGGGGGGAGGCAGTGGACAGGAGGGGGGGGCAGTGGACAGGAGGGGGGGGCAGTGGACAGGAGGGGGGGGCAGTGGACAGGAGGGGGGGGCAGTGGATAGGAGGGGGGGGCAGTGGACAGTGACACACACACACACACACACACACACACACACACACACACACACACACACACACACACACCTCAGTTGATGCGCCCTTTCTCAGTTCCGTTTGGCGCCGGAGGTGGGGAGCGACACCTACCTGTACTTCCGGGCGCCGCCACCGTCTGACTCGGCGCCGCGAGGGAGGAAGGGGGTCCGCCATCTTACGCGCCGCGTGGCAGCTGCGGGAAGCGAGGTGATTTGGAGCGGGGAGGGGGGAGAGGTGATTTGGAGCGGGGAGAGGTGATTTGGAGCGGGGAGAGGTGATTTGGAGCGGGGAGAGGTGATTTGGAGCGGTGAGGGGGGAGAGGTGATGCCGCTGGGGAGGGGGAAGAGGTGATGCCGCTGGGGAGGGGGAAGAGGTGATGCCGCTGGGGAGGGGGAAGAGGTGATGCCGCTGGGGAGGGGGAAGAGGTGATGCCGCTGGGGAGGGGGAAGAGGTGATGCGCTGGGGAGGGGGAAGAGGTGATGCCGCTGGGGAGGGGGAAGAGGTGATGCCGCTGGGGAGGGGGAAGAGGTGATTTGGAGAGGGGAGAGAGGTGTGTGTGTGTGTGTGTGTGTGTGTGTGTGTGTGTGTGTGTGTGTGTGTGTTTTATTTATTTTTTTGGACCTTTGGCCCGTCACTCCGCCTCAGGCCAATGAGAGGTGTGGGGGGCGGGCCAAGGGGGTGGTGTGAGTGTGTGAGGCCAATGAGAGGTGTGCGGGGGCGGGCGGGCCAAGGGACCAATGAGATTGCCGCTAGGGACACCGGACATCCAGCAGGCAGGCAGGCAGGCAGGCAGGCAGGCAAACATACAGTGCTTTCACTAATATAGTATAAGATATGAATATGTATATGTATGTGTGTTTGTATATGTGTGCACAATGTTAATAAATATTTTATTCTCACCAATGTGTCTTTTTATTAATTTAAAAAATATATAATAAATTACACACACAAAGTGTGCGTCACATGCACGCGCGCCCGCACCTACTATATAACAAGCCTTAGGATACATTGTAGCTGCCGAGTTACGCTGGCTGAAGGATTGATTAAAACTGAAAGGCGGCCATTATCTGAGCCCGGGGAAGCAGGATCTTGGCTGATCGATCACCGGAGAACGAATAGATAGGCAGCTTAGGGATTTAGTTTTCAATAATGGTAATCAAATGCTGTATATATTAAAGCAAAAAAATTAAAAAATTATATATCTATCTTCTTGGATTCCTCTTTAACTCAGCACTGAGGCAGCAGCCTGAGCAGCACATATCTGCATATTGTATTTACTGTTATATCTTAAATACATTCAAATGGAATAGAATATAGTGTCATATTTCTCTTCCACAGGTCCAGAGCTGTGTCAGATATGCGACACTAACATGCTGCACTTACAGGCACCTTGTCTTGGGTTACCTCCCAGCTTTGATGCAAAGGTTGGCAGCAGTTTGACATCTTAACACCCCCCCTGCCAGGCCGGAGCCAAGAGCACAGCCGGACGCACGGCGCTCTGCGCACAGCACCAAGAGCACAGCCGGACGCACGGCGCTCTGCGCACAGCACCAAGAGCACAGCCGGACGCACGGCGCTCTGCGCACAGCACCAAGAGCACAGCCGGACGCACGGCGCTCTGCGCACAGCACCAAGAGCACAGCCGGACGCACGGCGCCAAGAGCACAGCCGGACGCACGGCGCTCTGCGCACAGCACCAAGAGCACAGCCGGACGCACGGCGCTCTGCGCACAGCACCAAGAGCACAGCCGGACGCACGGCGCACAGCACCAAGAGCACAGCCGGACGCACGCAAATAGATATCATCATGTCACGTGATGCTACTTGGCTTTAAAGAGGGAAGCCAAGCAAGCGATTCTGCTTATTTTTTTTTTAACATAGCACTGAAGCGGGGGGTCTCCGGACCTGAACCCCGTTCCTTTCAGCTCCGGGGACCCCTGCTTCCCGAGATACAGGCATCCAAACGAGGTGCGGGTATCTCGGCAAAGTTTAAAGCTCCCGCGTGACGTGGGCCAATAGGAAGCTGCACCGGATGACGTCACAGCTTCCTACAGGTCCGCAGGGCGCAGCTTTAAACAGTGGCCATAATGTGAGCCCCGTTAGCCGAACAGAGCGGCTACCGGCACCTTCTACGGACGTCTATCTCGGGAAGCAGGGGGTCCCCTGGGCGGAGATGAATGGGTTTCAGCTCAGGAGACCCCCCGCTTCAATCCTCTGCTAAAACATGGCCCACTTGGAACGCCTGTAACCTTCACGGGAAGGAATTACATGCATGTGGATCTATTTTTATATCGCCATCCATGTACATAGCGCTTCACCACAGTAACACACGGGACATCATAATATAACACATCATGGGAAGAAGCGCTTCAGGCATAACAGTAACAAGAGGGAAAAGGAGTCCCTGCCCCGAAGAGCTCACACTCCAAGTTACATGCTGGCCCACACCGACCGGGGATGCTGCAGTTGGTACCTTGTGCTTCCCAATTAGGGAGCCTCTCTGTGTCCCGTGTTACACTGCCCAGTACCTCCCGTGGCACGGCCTCCATCCTGGCATCCACCTTCTCCTGGGTGGCGGCGGTAGAGAAAGCCTCCATAGCCCGGCGGAAGAAGCCGTTGAGCTCCATGAAATCCAAGCTCTGGAGTTCCTCCAGCAAGCCCCGGCGCTGGGCCGGCGTCAGCTCGTCCCACAACTGCAGCACATGGCTCTGACCGGCCTCGGACAGCCGCTGGCGGAGAGCAGTCACATCCATGTTGCAGGACACGTCAGGAGACCAGTACACGCGAGGACACCTGCAGAAAAGGAGGACCCACAAGAAACTCATTATATACGCGAAGATTTGAATCCACTATAGATATTGGGAAGGTGTCTGCCTGGTCGCTAGACATTGGGACGCCTCTTAAGGTATCGCAACCACAGTGTGCCTGCTGGTTCCTGAGATTCAGGAGCAGGCTTGTGTCTGTGGTTTGGATACAACTGGGCACATTCTATTATTTATTCTATGAGTTATTACAATTTCTGTAAGCGAGTCACCCACTGGGTGCTGTGCCTGGTAGGCTATGTATCTGGTGACATCACAATGCACATAGCCTGGTGGCAGATAAGGAGAGTCAGATAGCTATAAAGGTGACACAGAAAGCAGAGGGAAAGAGAGGAAGTCAGTTGGCGCGTGAGGATAAAGTAAGAACGCTGGAGAAGGGGAGAGAGGCGGAAAGAATTGGGGCGTCATGAGGGGGGGGCGACGCGGCAGAGTGAAGAGGGGGGGGAGGCAGAGAGAAGAGGGGGGGGAGGCAGAGAGAAGAGGGGGGGAGGCAGAGAGAAGAGGGGGGGGAGGCAGAGAGAAGAGGGAGGGGAGGCAGAGAGAAGAGGGGGGGAGAGACAGAGAGAAGAGGGGGGGAGAGACAGAGAGAAGAGGGGGGGAGAGACAGAGAGAAGAGGGGGGGAGAGACAGAGAGAAGAGGGGGGGAGAGACAGAGAAAAGAGGGGGGGAGACAGAGAAAAGAGAGGTGGGGGGAAGACAGAGAAAAGAGGGGTGGGGGGAAGACAGAGAAAAGAGGGGTGGGGGGAAGACAGAGAAAAGAGGGGTGGGGGGAAGACAGAGAAAAGAGGGAGGGAGACAGAGAAAAGAGGGAGGGAGACAGAGAAAAGAGGGGGGAGACAGAGAAAAGAGGGGGGAGACAGAGAAAAGAGGGGGGAGACAGAGAAAAGAGGGGGGAGACAGAGAAAAGAGGGGGGAGACAGAGAAAAGAGGGGGGAGACAGAGAAAAGAGGGGGGAGACAGAGAAAAGAGGGGGGAGACAGAGAAAAGAGGGGGGAGACAGAGAAAAGAGGGGGGAGACAGAGAAAAGAGGGGGGAGACAGAGAAAAGAGGGGGGAGACAGAGAAAAGAGGGGGGAGACAGAGAAAAGAGGGGGGAGACAGAGAAAAGAGGGGGGAGACAGAGAAAAGAGGGGGGGAGACAGAGAAAAGAGGGGGGGAGACAGAGAAAAGAGGGGGGGAGACAGAGAAAAGAGGGGGGGAGACAGAGAAAAGAGGGGGGGAGACAGAGAAAAGAGGGGGGGAGACAGAGAAAAGAGGGGGGGAGACAGAGAAAAGAGGGGGGGAGACAGAGAAAAGAGGGGGGGAGACAGAGAAAAGAGGGGGGGAGACAGAGAAAAGAGGGGGGGAGACAGAGAAAAGAGGGGGGAGACAGAGAAAAGAGGGGGGGAGACAGAGAAAAGAGGGGGGGAGACAGAGAAAAGAGGGGCGAGACAGAGAAAAGAGGGGGGAGACAGAGAAAAGAGGGGGGAGACAGAGAAAAGAGGGGGCGAGACAGAGAAAAGAGGGGGCGAGACAGAGAAAAGAGGGGGGGAGACAGAGAAAAGAGGGGGGAGACAGAGAAAAGAGGGGGGGAGACAGAGAGAAGAGGGGGGGAGGCAGAGAGAAGAGGGGGGGGAGGCAGAGAGAAGAGGGAGGGGAGGCAGAGAGAAGAGGGGGGGAGAGACAGAGAGAAGAGGGGGGGAGACAGAGAAAAGAGGGGGGGAGACAGAGAAAAGAGGGGGGGAGACAGAGAAAAGAGGGGGGGAGACAGAGAAAAGAGGGGGGGAGACAGAGAAAAGAGGGGGGAGACAGAGAAAAGAGGGGGGAGACAGAGACATCACTCCTCATCCGCATCTCACCTCTCCCTCCTCCCTCCCCTCTCTCTCATGTACAGAGACTGCATCGCCCCATCTTTAATCTATATCGCATGGCGCCTCCCCATACAGAGTGCAGCCCTTAGGTAGAGAGATGACATTGATATTTACACAGTGCTGCCCCATCTGGTACAGACAGCAAGAACTGACCACTTCTCTTTATTATTGGCAGTTTATTACATTTGATCAAGAACGAAGGTCAAGAATGCATACCGTACACCCACGTCCCATGCATGCATACCGTACTCACCCACATCCCATGCATGCATACCGTACACCCACATCCCATGCATGCATACCGTACACCCACATCCCATGCATGCATACCGTACACCCACATCCCATGCATGCATACCGTACACCCACATCCCATGCATGCATACCGTACACCCACATCCCATGCATGCATACCGTACACCCACGTCCCATGCATGCATACCGTACTCACCCACATCCCATGCATGCATACCGTACTCACCCACATCCCATGCATGCATACCGTACTCACCCACATCCCATGCATGCATACCGTACTCACCCACATCCCATGCATGCATACCGTACACCCACATCCCATGCATGCATGCATACCGTACACCCACGTCCCATGCATGCATGCATACCGTACACCCACGTCCCGTGCATGCATGCATACCGTACACCCACGTCCCATGCATGCACACCGTACTCACCCACATCCCATGCATGCATGCATACCGTACTCACCCACATCCCATGCATGCATACCGTACTCACCCACATCCCATGCATGCATACCGTACACCCACATCCCATGCATGCATACCGTACACCCACATCCCATGCATGCATACCGTACACCCACATCCCATGCATGCATACCGTACACCCACATACCATGCATACCGTACACCCACATCCCATGCATGCATACCGTACACCCACATCCCATGCATGCCGTACACCCACGTCCCATGCATGCATACCGTACACCCACATCCCATGCATGCATACCGCACACCCACATCCCATGCATGCATACCGTACACCCACATCCCATGCATGCATACCGTACACCCACATCCCATGCATGCATACCGTACACCCACATACCATGCATGCATACCGTACACCCACACCCCATGCATGCATACCGTACACCCTCGTATCCCATGCATACCATACACCCTCACACCCCATGCATGCATGCCATACACCCACACGTCCCATGCATGCATACCGTACACCCACACGTCCCATGCATACCGTACACCCACACGTCCCATGCATACCGTACACCCGCACGTCCCATGCATACCGTACACCCACACGTCCCATGCATACCGTACACTCAGACTTCCCATGCATGCATACCGTACACCCACACATCCCATGCATACCGACAACCACACGTCCCATGCATACCGACAACCACACGTCCCATGCATACCGTACACCCACACATCCCATGCATACCGTACACCCACACGTCCCATGCATACCGTACACCCACACGTCCCATGCATACCGTACACCCGCACGTCCCATGCATACCGTACACCCGCACATCCCATGCATACCGTACACCCACACGTCCCATGCATACCGTACACCCACACGTCCCATGCATACCGTACACCCGCACGTCCCATGCATACCGTACACCCGCAAGTCCCATGCATACCGTACACCCACACATCCCATGCATACCGTACACCCACACGTCCCATGCATACCGTACACCCACACGTCCCATGCATACCGTACACCCACACGTCCCATGCATACCGTACACCCACACGTCCCATGCATACCGTACACCCACACGTCCCATGCATACCGTACACCCACACGTCCCATGCATACCGTACACCCACACGTCCCATGCATACCGTACACCCACACGTCCCATGCATACCGTACACCCGCACGTCCCATGCATACCGTACACCCGCACGTCCCAAGCATACCGTACACCCGCACGTCCCACGCATACCGTACACCCACACGTCCCACGCATACCGTACACCCACACGTCCCATGCATACCGACAACCACACGTCCCATGCATACCGTACACCCACACGTCCCATGCATACCGTACACCCACACGTCCCATGCATACCGACAACCACACGTCCCATGCATACCGTACACCCACACGTCCCGTGCATACCGTACACCCACACGTCCCATGCATACCGTACACCCACACGTCCCATGCATACCGTACACCCACACATCCCATGCATACCGTACACCCACACATCCCATGCATACCGTACACCCACACGTCCCATGCATACCGTACACCCACACATCCCATGCATACCGTACACCCACACGTCCCATGCATACCGACAACCACACGTCCCATGCATACCGTACACCCACACGTCCCATGCATACCGTACACCCGCACGTCCCATGCATACCGTACACCCACACGTCCCATGCATACCGACAACCACACGTCCCATGCATACCGTACACCCACACGTCCCATGCATACCGTACACCCGCACGTCCCATGCATACCGTACACCCACACGTCCCATGCATACCGACAACCACACGTCCCATGCATACCGTACACCCACACGTCCCACGCATACCGACAACCACACGTCCCATGCATACCGTACACCCGCACGTCCCACGCATACCGACAACCACACGTCCCATGCATACCGTACACCCGCATGTTCCATGCATACCGTACACCCACACATCCCATGCATACCGTACACCCACACATCCCATGCATACCGTACACCCACACATCCCATGCATGCATACCGTACACCCACACGTCCCATGCATGCATACCGTACACACGCACATACCCCTGCATGCATACAGTACCCGCGCACATCCCATGCATGCATACCGTACACGCGCACATCCCATGCATGCATAACGTACACGCGCACACCCCATGCATGCATAACGTACACGCGCACATCCCATGCATGCATACCGTACTCGCGTACATCCCATGCATGCACAGTACACGCGCACATCCCATGCATGCCG
The DNA here is from genome assembly GCF_040206685.1 of Ascaphus truei. Classification (NCBI taxonomy): domain Eukaryota; kingdom Metazoa; phylum Chordata; class Amphibia; order Anura; family Ascaphidae; genus Ascaphus; species Ascaphus truei. The sequence continues at coordinate 44,494 of NW_027454150.1, read as the reverse complement.
TATACGCGCACACCCCGTCCATGCATACCGTACTCGCGTACATCCCATGCATGCATACAGTACACGCGCACACCCCATGCATGCGCACACCCCATCCATGCATACCGTACACCCGCACATCCCATGCATACCGTAGACCCGCACATCCCCTGCATGCATACCGTACACGCGCACATCCCATGCATGCATACCGTACACGCGCACCTCCCATGCATGCATACCGTACACACACACATCTCATGCGTGCATACCGTACACGCGCACATCCCATGCATGCATGCATACAGTACACACGCACATCCCATGCATGCATGCATACCGTAGACCCACACATCCCATGCATGCATACCGTAGACCCGCACATACCGTAGACCCGCACATCCAATGCATGCATACCGTACACGCGCACATCCCATGCATGCATACCGTACACACGCGCACATCCCATGCATGCATACCGTACACACGCGCACATCCCATGCATGCATACCGTACACACGCACATCCCATGCATGCATACCGTACACACGCGCACATCCCATGCATGCATACCGTACACACGCGCACACCCCACGCACAAATACCATGCATGCATACCGCACATGCCATGCATACCGTAGACCCGCACATCCCATGCATGCATACCGTAGACCCGCACATCCCATGCATGCATACCGTAGACCCGCACATCCCATGCATGCATACCGTAGACCCGCACATCCCATGCATGCATACCGTAGACCCGCACATCCCATGCATGCATACCGTAGACCCGCACATCCCATGCATGCATACCGTAGACCCGCACACCCCATGCATGCATACCATAGACCCGCACACCCCATGCATGCATACCGTAGACCCGCACACCCCATGCATGCATACCGTAGACCCGCACATCCCATGCATGCATACCGTACACACGCACACCCAATGCATGCATACCGTACACGCGCACATCCCATGCATGCATAACGTACACACGCGCACATCCCATGCATGCATACCGTACACACGCACATCCCATGCATGCATACCGTACACAGGCACATCCCATGCATGCATACCGTACACACGCACATCCCATGCATGCATACCGTAGACCCGCACATCCCATGCATGCATACCGTAGACCCGCACATCCCATGCATGCATACCGCACACGCACAAATCCCATGCATGCATACCGCACACGCACAAATCCCATGCATGCATACCGCACACGCACAAATCCCATGCATGCATACCACACATCCCATGCATGCATACCGTAAAACCGCACATCCCATGCATGCATACCGTAGACCCGCACACCCCATGCATGCATACCGTAGACCCGCACACCCCATGCATGCATACAGTACACGCACAAATACCATGCATGCATACCGCACATGCCATGCATACCGTAGACCCACACATCCCATGCATGCATACCGTAGACCCGCACATCCCATGCATGCATACCGTAGACCCGCACATCCCATGCATGCATACCGTAGACCCGCACATCCCATGCATGCATACCGTAGACCCGCACATCCCATGCAAGCATACCGTAGACCCGCACACCCCATGCATGCATACCGTAGACCCGCACACCCCATGCATGCATACCGTAGACCCGCATACCCCATACATGCATACCGTAGACCCGCACACCCCATGCATGCATACCGTAGACCCGCACATCCCATACATGCATACCGTAGACCCGCATACCCCATGCATGCATACCGTAGACCCGCACACCCCATGCATGCATACCGTAGACCCGCACACCCCATGCATGCATACCGTAGACCCGCACACCCCATGCATGCATACCGTACACGCGCACATCCCATGCATGCATACCGTAGACCCGCACATCCCATGCATGCATACCGTAGACCCGCACATCCCATGCATGCATACCGTAGACCCGCACATCCCATGCATGCATACCGTAGACCGGCACATCCCATGCATGCATACCGTAGACCCGCACACCCCATGCATGCATACCGTAGACCCGCATACCCCATGCATGCATACCGTAGACCCGCACACCCCATGCATGCATACCGTAGACCCGCACATCCCATGCATGCATACCGTACACGCGCACATCCCATGCATGCATACCGTACACACGCGCACATCCCATGCATGCATACCGTACACACGCACATCCCATGCATGCATACCGTACACGCACATCCCATACACCCGCACATCCCATGCACATTGTATATATGTATGTATACTGTACACATTGTATATGTATGTGATGGCGAGTTTGTATGTATGTATACTGTACACATTGTATGTATATGTACACATTGTATATATGTATGTGTGTATGTATGTATGTGTATACTGTACACGTTGTATATATGTATGTATACTGTACACATTGTATATATGTATGTGATGGTCAGTCAGCCAGTCAGTCAGTCAGTGTGTGTCACTCTCACACAGCGCGTTCATCACACACACAGCTCACCTCTCTCTCCCACAGCCGGGTTCGCATTGACACGCCCACGCGCCGGGGCTCTCTTTATATAATGTGCGTCCGCCTGCCACGCCCATAAACAGTTGTACGGACGGTTTCCATGGCGCCACTGTGATGACTCATATGACGTCAGACGGCCCTCTTGGGATTGGCGCTGTCAGAGCGCCGCCCTCCACCAGTGTTCCATGCACGCCGCCCGGACTGCTGCGGCGCTGAGGGGCGGTGGCGGGGTGGGAGCTCTGCCGTTTGCTACAGTCTCCGTGACGTCAGCCACCAGCCTCCAATGGAAGCCAGTACCTCACCCCGCCCTCCCACTGCGAGTCATCGCAACACTGGCCGCGTGGCACATTATGACGCTTATGACGCCAACAAAGGGGCGGGGTCTGGCAGAAGGTCCTCTGGGGCCATTGTACGTGGTGGCTCAGCATACTCTGTGCAGGGAAGGGATCCCATATATCAATGAGGGGTTCCCTTATGGATCAGTGAAGGGGGTCCCATATATCAATGGGGGGTTCCCTTATGGATCAGTGAAGGGATCCCATATATCAATGCAGGGTTCCCTTATGGACCCATGAAGGGGATAGAACCCATTTATTTCAGATATGGGGAGGGATCCCAGATATGAGAGATCAATGGGGGGTTCCCTTATGGATCAGTGAAGGGGATAGATCCCATTTCAAAACGGGAAGGGATCCCCTGTAGGACACTGAAGAAGGGGTCCGACACAGGTCAAAGGAAGGATCCCATATGTGAGAGATCAATGGTGGGTTCCCTCGTGGAGCAGTGAAGGGGATAGATCAGGAGAAGGGATCCCCTGTAGGGCAGTGTAGGAATTCCTGTGTAGGACAGGATGATATATATACCCCATCCTTTTCCCTCACTCTCCATATAAACAGATGGGCAGGGTAGGATAGGCATGACAGAGAGGCTGTGGCACTGATCTCTGCAGCGGGAGCAGTTATTCGGTCACTCCTTGGGAGTGTCACACAGTCATAGTGTCAGCCGCTCCCTGAAGTTGTCAGACAAGCTGTGCCAACCCAAGCCGCTTCCTATTAACCCTTCATGTGTCCACACTGCATATTGTACATTCACACCATACAGAGCTGTGAGCTCAGGGTCACGGCCCAGCCTGGCTTATATCTGACCTAAGGGCAAGGAGAAACACACTAAAAGCAGAGGCAGTGCCCCTCCGGAGACAGGGAATGAGGGAAATCTAATCACAATTAGCTGTGGAGATCTCGTCACCGTTAGCCATGGACATTCAGAGCTTGTATACAGCGATACCACACAATAAGGGGCTTACAGCCACCAAATTATCATTGAACAACAACCACTCTTCATGCAAATCCCACCTCCAGTGGTAACGCCGAACTGTCCTCTCCTGTCAATCCCACCCCAGTGCAAGCAGAATATTACCAGTTTTACGCCTCCTTTGTGGTTGAAACCTCTCCCAGCTTCAAACTGCAAAGCCATCATAACCATCCTCATCCACTTATCAGGCCCAAAAGGTTTAAACCACTGTCTGTGAGTTGGGCTACTGGCTCTACACTTCTTTAACCCAGGCGGTGCTGAAAAGCTGTGTAATGCAGCAGGCGTACATTTATAGGGGTCCGTGTTAAAATGGATTAGAAGCAAATGGTGACACTGGTCATTTGTATGTCATGACCCCAAATCCCTTGCTGCAGTGGAAGCCCTGTACACTAAGAGCTAATGGGGAAGGGCAGGGTTGCAGACCTGTCCGAGACGTGAATGTGCTCACAAATGGGATTCTTATTTACACCACCTTTGATCGGTCGGTCGGTCTGTCTTCCCTCCCTTACTGTCCTGTGATTTTGCTGAACTACGTAAGTAACCCTATAATGGCTGCGCTGAAGCGTTACATTGGAGGCGGACAAGAAAGGACCTGGATTCAGCACTTCCTCTCCGCAGCTGTGCGAACCCAACTTTACCTGACTCGATTCGCCGGAGAACCCCTCTGATCAAAAAACAACCCCCTCTTTCCTGAATTGTTTTTTGTTTAATCTGGTATGTTAAGGCAGGGGAGCTCAACTCCAGTCCTCAAGCCCCCCAACAGGTCAGGTTTTCAGGATAACCCAGCTTCAGCACAGGTGGCTCAATCAGTGGCTCAGTCTAAGGCTGAGCCACTGATTGAGCCACCTGTGCTGAAGCTGGGATATTCTGAAAACCTGACCTGTTGGGGGAGTTGAGGACTCGATTTGAGCCTGTGTTAAGGTGTCAGTGCAGTGATTCCCAACCAGGGCTCCTTGAAGCAGTCTCAGGGGTTCCTCCTACGGACAGGTGGTTTTTTTTTGGTATGTATTTTGTAGGGTGGATTGAGAGAGAGTGGGGTAATTGACGGGAGGTAGGGGGGAGTGAGAGAAGAGAGGGGAGCGGGAGTGAGTGAGGAAAAGGAGTAAGAGTGAGACACAAGGGATAAATACATGCGAGGCGGGAGGGGGGGGGAGTTAGTGAGACGGATGGGAGAGAAATACATGGGTAGAGGGTGGGAAATAGAGGTGGCTGGTGAGGTGTGAAATGTTGTGACTGACCCCTGTCGAACCTAATATGTGTCAGCCAGATAGGGGTTCCCTGAGATTTTTCAAAATACTTCAAGGGTTCCTCCAAACAAAAAAGGTTGGGAATCACTGTGTTAGTGTGATGTTATCTTAAATGGTCTGCCAATTGTCCAGTCTGTAATCCAATTAGGCTGTATTATTGAGGGAGTCCTGTGACTGTTAGGGGCATGTCTGCAGATAGCTAGTGGGGCTAGCTTAGCATTTCAAAGGGAACATTTACACGGGACTGAAAGCGTTATCTCTACTAAGATAAAGAATCCTTGTCCTATTGTGTAGATGTGGCCTCCTAGGTGCACTGGAGGGAAGGTTAGAACAAAGGGAATCCCCAGGTGGGATGGAGAAAGCAAAGCCCCTTCATTAGTGCACACATACTTGTGGGCCTAGGTCAGGGAGCTCACCTTCAGTCCTCGCGCCTCCACCCACATCTACATAATAGGCCGAGGCTTCTTTATCTCAGTAGAGATAACTCTTTCAGTGTAATCCCTCAATAAAACAGACTAATTGCATTACAGACTGGACCATTTAAGATAAGATCGCACTAAAACCATAATACGGGGGTGCTCAACTCCAGTCCTCAATCCCCCACCACCCCCCCCTCAACAACAGGTCAGGTTTTCAGGATATCCCAACTTCAGCACAGGTGGCTCAGAGGATCAGTCTTCGACTGAGCCACTAATTGAGCCCTCTGTGCTGAAGCAGGGATTGGCTGAACACCTGACCTGTTGGTGGGATTTGAGGACTGGCGTTGCCCACCTCCTAATATCGGAAGTCTCTGCCCAAAAAATATATAAGCCAGTAGCAGTTTGTTGATAAATGCCGTTCAGCAGACAAACTGCATCATGGTATCCAAGTTACACGAAGGAGTACACATCTAGCAGCAAATCCCTGATTCTAAATAGCAGGAGTGTCGTTTGACAATCAATTGTTGACTGAGCAAAAGTATAGGGCAGGGGTGCACAAACTTTCTGCGCTGCACCCCCCTGCCAGATCAGCCCCAGTGCTCGTGCCCCCTCCCCCCTTACCTAGGAACCGGCGTCAAATGACGCAGCGGGGTCATGTGACGTCACATCACATGACCCCCTCGGCGTCATTTGCTGCTGCGTTGCCATGGCGATATGTCGCCCGAAAGCCAAGTTAAGTCAATGGCGGAGGCCTCGCGCGCTCCCATGCATTTTATTTAAATGCTTTGGGGAAGAGCACGGGGCCTCTGTAACCGCCGCCACACCCGGGTCACCCCCCACCCCCAGTTTGGTCGCCCCTTGTATAGGGGATCCCTGCTCGGATATCAAACACAGAGGTCTATCAATAAAAGATAGCTGTTCTGTAGCACTCAGTCTGTAGGCTACGTAAGAGGGAATAGGGGATAATGGGACATCCTGATTGTAACAGTAATAGGGAATGCTGTTTATCCGCCATGCTACACCACAAGTCCCTGATGAAAATGAGTGAGGCGTACTCTGTGACAGCAGGAAGTAATCCCCACTGCAACATCACCCAAAAACCACTTGGTAAAAGATCAATGCAGTTTAGCCGCCAAACTGTAGGATAATGCCCATTAGAGAAAGGTTATAGGATTGTGGGGGATCCTGTTCGGTGCTAGAGTAGGATGTGCTGTTTGGCAACCAATGGTGGATCCTACTGTGTATCCTAATTATAAAGAGTGAGGGGAGCGGTGATCCCAATCCTAAAAACAGGGTATAAACCTGAGTTATCAAGGAGATAGACAAGAGGTGGACTCAAATTCCTTGGAGATCCAGACAGACTTATCTATGCGAGGATATTACTGGACATCTCTCGGTGAGCTCACTCATGTCCTACATTTGTAGGCTCGCACCATTTAACCCTCTCCCCTGACCTACTGCAGTTTGCCCCATAACTTCTCATCCACTCGCACTCCTCACATCTTACCCCCATGAGAACCCCATCCTCCAATTCCCTCAGCAAACGCAACGTCGACGGAGGAGGGCCCCTCTGGAGAAGGTAAGTCTTACCGAGGAGTCGCTCTCCGCCACCGGCAATCAGTTCATTATCGCGGGGAAGGGCGCAAGGCCTCTGCCACCCTGATGCACAGCACCAACCCACAGCACACCCGCGGGTGTGCTGAGGCACATTCGCAGCACTGGCCCTCTGGGGCAAGCCCGATATGGACCCACTGGGCATTTGCCCAGTATCCCGACAGCCGAATCTGCCCCTTTCAGCGCTGCCTACCCAGAAAGAACAAATAATCTATGGAACGCTTATAAAAATGGATACAGCGACTATTTCTAGGGTCCTGTACAATGCGTTCCCTCATACACCACCATAAAGAGGTTAGCAAAGCAGGGTGTCACATGTGAACCCCATGGCAGTGCCAGTCCATTGGAGGTAAAAAGATATTTCAAGTTTAAAGCAGTGTAGTGTGAATTTCAAAGATTAGAGATCCCAAAAGGTTCCGATAGGGAGGCCTGTGCAGAGTTGATTACCAACTAAATGTTCGGAGACTGCAACGCCTCTTTATGGAGTATCCCGGTGATTAGGTTTGTCACATCCAGTGTGACCATTACAGCGTTTGTTGGGAAGTTTGGAACATTGCCAAGCAATGTCAGAAAGGCAGTGGTATATTTGGGGAAACTTGGTAGTGAGTGACTGAACAATTGGTTGTAGCCAGTTGTCAAGGTGTTGTGCGATCAGTTCACTAACGGAGGAAATGACCGGATGACCAGGGGGGTTACTAATGGATTTATGAATTTTTGGTAAAATGGAAATAATTAATTTTCTTGGACGGTTGTGTAACAGAAAATTAAACGTTTTTTTTTTGTCGTCCAACCAGCCATTCACGATTCTGATTTGAAGGGTTTTATCAATTTTGTTCTTGAACAAAATAGTCAGATCCCTTTCAACTTTTTGGGAGGCCAGATATTGTCCGCAAAAAGGCTTAATTTGTATGACTGTGAGTTTACTTCTAATCCGGATATGTTGGGATCATTGCGTATGCATATAACAAGGGGATCGATTGCTAATGCGAATAGTGGGGGATAGAGGTCATCCCTGTCTTGCTCTCTTTTTATGCATGACCTTAATAGAAGCGTTGTCACGGGGAGGGGGGCAGGGTGATCAAAGGTACTTTGTGTTCTGAATGGGTTAAGCAAAGGTTTACCAGGTTGGTTGTTAAAAAAAACTCTTAGTTTCAGATGACATTGAGGTTTGTATAGGTCAATTGAAACTACAAAGGAATCAGGTTTAACCAATGGAATAAATGATTCGAGCACATTAACCTCAAAAGGTGATAAGAATGTACCAGAAAGGTTAGAAACCACCATCTTTTGTGTGAAACGTGTATGCGTTCGTTTGAGAATGTAACTTGTCAAGCCAGTTCAGGGGTATGTCACTAGTGAGGAGTGGTACATTTTTTCGATTCAATCTTCGGAACATCTTTTTGTAAGTTGTTTAAATGTTTACCTACTTGATCTAATGCTACTACGTAAGGATAGACCACTCAACCAAAATACATACCGTATAGCATAAAATGACAAAGGTGCAGAGGGAATATAATATAATGTGGAACACACAGAACATGACCAAAGGGTCACAAAGGTCCCTAGATAGAGGCACTCATTGCCAAAAAAAAGAGGGGATAATGTGTCAGAATGAGATGCTAATATCCCTGCGGATGACTGGATATGGGAGGTAGCCCACAAAATTTAACTGAGGGGAGAAAATCAACATGCTCCATATCGCAGGTAAAACAAAATAATACAATTTTTATTAATAAACAAGAACGACGAAAATGAGAAATATATACAGTGACGGTCATTTTAACATCCCCAGAGTAGAGACGGCAAAATCGTTCACAGGTAGGTATGCTTGAAGGCAAAAATTGTATAGACCTAAACCTATTGGCTGATAGCCATATATGTAGTATGGATATAGATTAATAATACTTGGATACCTGTATTAAGCTACATACGCTTCAGGGTCAACTCTTGTATATATATAGTGATGTCCACCTAGTTGGATAAGAAAAAAGCAAATGTGTGTTGCTCAGAAAAAAAGCCTCAATATGGTACTTAAAAGAAACCACAATAAAGTTCAATTTTTTTTGATTGAAGATTCCTGCAGTGTGAACCCCCTGAATAATGAGTAAGGGATATCAACCCATGATATGTAGAACAATAATATTGTAATCACTACTCCATTGTAATCCGACTAGTGGGCTAGGGTCCCCACGAGCAATGTAGTAAGAGACCTCACAATAAAGTGACCCAACATATATTATCGGAATGGAGAATAAGCAGGTGATATAAATAACTCACTCTGAGTTTTAGATGTCCTTGAGACTGTCCAGTCTTCATCCACAGCAGGGGGTGTGCTTCCGTTTTTTCTGGGGTAGTTGCAAGAGAAACAATGGGAAAAAGCAGGCACTAGAAACTCAGGAAACAAAAGATGAAAGATATCCAAGAGAGCGTGTGCCCATTAAAAGTAAATTTAATGGAAACAAAAAAAAAACAGCTGCATTACGGGGTACACAGACCCCCAGCAACGCGTTTCGAGCGTAAGCTCTTTTTGAAGGTGAAAAGCGCTTACGCTCGAAACGCGTTGGTGAGGGTCTGTGTACCCCGTAATGTAGCTGTTTTTTTGTAGTTTCCATTAAATGTATTTTTAATAGGCACACGCTCTCTTGGTAGGGTGACCAGGCGTCCCGGTTTTGCCGGGACAGTACCGTTTTTTTCTGTGCTGTCCCGGCTGCCAGTCCGTCCCGGCAAAATCCCGGTTTCTCTCCCTGGTCCCGTTTTGTACTGTAGATGCGGTGGCGGTGTGCGGTGGCGGCGAGGATGCGGCAGCCCGGTTGGTGAGTATTTTTTTGAATTTCAGGGGGTTGGGCTTCTAATATGCCGGGCTGCAGGTGATTGGCTGGAGGATGCTGGGGGCGGGGCTTTCTCCGCTTCCTCCCCGATCCCAGCGGCCCGCGAGGTGGGAGCGGGGACAGCCGTTGGCTGTTTGGTGCTTTCCCCCCCTCTGCCTCCGTTCCCTGTGGCTGCTGCGGCCCGAGGTAGAGAGGTAGGCGCGGGGGGAGCAGCGTTGGTGGGAGCGCGGATGGCTGGAGGCGTGCGCACTTTCCCTCCCTCGCGTGCGCATGGGGACAGTGCGCGGTTGCTGCTTCTGCCCAGGCACGCGGCCTTATCCCCGATAGGTGGGAGAGAGCGGAGCCAGGTCTGGCGGGTGGGTTCTCCCCCCATCCAGTCCACAGGCTCGGCGAGAAGTGACTTCCGTCGCTGGCGGGCGGTGCAGGGGGAGGCGGGGTGTATCAATGTGTGTGTGTATGTATAGGTGTGTGTGTGTGTGTATCAGTGTGTGTATCAGTATGTGTATCAGTGTGTGTGTGTGTGTGTATCAGTGTGTGTGTGTGTGTGTATCAGTGTGTGTGTGTCAGTGGGTGTGTGTGTGTGTATCAGTGGGTGTGTGTGGGTGTGTGTGGGTGTATCAGTGGGTGTGTGTGTATCAGTGTGTGTGTGTATCAGTGTGTGGGTGTGGGTGTCAGTGTGTGTGTGTGTCAGTGGGTGTGTGTGGGTGTCAGTGGGTGTGTGTGGGTGTCAGTGGGTGTGTGGGTGTCAGTGGGTGTGTGTGTGTATCAGTGTGTGTATCAGTGTGTGTATCAGTGTGTGTGTGTATCAATGTGTGTGTGTGTATCAGTGTGTGTGTGTATCAGTGTGTGTGTGTGTATCAGTGTGTGTGTGTATCAGTGTGTGTGTGTGTGTGTGTGTGTGTATCAGTGTGTGTGTGTGTCAGTGGGTGGGTGTGTGTATCAGTGGGTGGGTGTGTGTATCAGTGGGTGTGTGTGGGTGTGTGTGTATCAGTGTGTGTGTGTGTGTATCAGTGTATGTGTGTGTGTGTGTGTGTGTGTGTGTGTGTGTGTGTGTGTGTCAGTGGGTGTGTGTGTGTATCAGTGGGTGGGTGTGGGTGTGTGTGTATCAGTGTGTGTGTATCAGTATGTGGGTGTGGGTCAGTGTGTGTGTATCAGTGTGTGGGTGTGTGTGTCAGTGGGTGGGTGTGTGTCAGTGGGTGTGTGTGGGTGTCAGTGGGTGTGTGTGGGTGTCAGTGGGTGTGTATATATCAGTGGGTGGGTGGGTGTGTATCAGTGTGTGTGTGTATCAATGTGTGTGTGTGTATCAGTGTGTGTGTGTATCAGTGTGTGTGTGTATCAGTGTGTGTGTGTATCAGTGTGTGTGTGTCAGTGGGTGTGTGTGTATCAGTGGGTGGGTGTGGGTGTGGGTGTGTATCAGTGGGTGTGGGTGTATCAGTGTGTGGGTGTGTGTGTCAGTGTGTGTGTATCAGTGTGTGGGTGGGTGTGTCAGTGGGGGTGTGTGGGTGTCAATGGGTGTGTGTGTGTGTATCAGTGTGTGTGTGTGTGTGTGTGTGTGTGTGTGTGTGTGTGTGTGTGTGTGTGTTTATCAGTGTGTGTGTGTGTGTGTGTGTGTACCAGTGGGTATGTCTCCCTCACCCGCCCTGTCTCCCTCCCCGTCTCCCTCACCCGTCTCCCTCAACCTCCCCGTCTCCCTCACCGTCTCCCTCACCGTCTCCCTCACCCTCCCCGTCTCTCTCACCCTCCCCGTCTCCCTCCCGTCTCCCTCACCCTCCCCGTCTCTCTCACCCTCCCCGTCTCCCTCACCGTCTCCCTCACCCTCTATGTCTTATCTTAACTGCCGTATACCTACACCGAAGTAACCTACCCTGCTTTCTTCCAGATCTGACTCAAGTTTCACGCGGGAGACATCGGAAGACAGGTAGGGAACACCTCCCCTCCAGTATAGTACCTTGAGGGTCTGCGGATCAGGTAAGATCCCAGGCGGGATTGCTGCTTTAGAAATTGTAATTGCTGCTTTAGAAATTGAAATGTAGAAATTTAGGGATTAGTTCACAGCGGTGCGCAAACTGGGGGGCGGGAGAATTTCTAGGGGGAGCGCGGCAGTTCCAGAGGCCCCACACTCTTCCTCACGACATTTAAATTAAATACTGGGGGAGGCCTCTGTAACCCACTTACCTGATGCCAGCCGGGTCTTTGGCGTCGCCAAGGCAACGCTGTATCAAATGACGCCGCAGGGTCATGTGACGTCGCCTGCCAGGACAACACGTGTCAAATGACGCGGTAGGGTCACGTGACGTCACATGACCAGCGACGTCATTTCACGCTGAGCCATTGAGAGAGGGGGGAGGGTGCTAACGCTGCGGCTCCTGGGAAGGGGGCCGCGGCCCAAGATGTTTGCGCACCCCTGGATTACTACATGAGTAAGATGGGACGATAACACTAGGTCAGTGGTATATAAAGATATAATATTTAGAAAAGGTAAGAAAAACATGACATATTTGCATAAAGTGTCTCAAGAACTGTTTGGAGAGGTTCAAAATGTCGTCCTCAGGGAGTTATTTACTAAGCAGCATTAACAGACTGTGGGGCCTAGTCTAGTAGCTCAGAAGTGTGACAAACCGCTTCTAAAGTGCCCTCCCTGATGGGATCGGCGCGCTCTGCTATTCTGTGAGCCCTTCTCGCGTGTCTGATCGGTTTGTTAAAAAAACCTCTAACTTGCATTTTTTTTGCCAAAAACTGCTCTTCGCGTAGCTCCGTGATGCAAACCACGTCTAAAAACTCACATTTGTTCCACGCCACCTGAAGGCTGGCGAGATCGGTATTGTGTGATCCATCCAGAGCCTGGAATATGGGTTTGGCTGAGAGAGTAAAACCCATAAATCAGACTGGGGATGGAGTTAGCCACACCTCACCTCAGTCCGCTTCTAGCGCACGTACACTCTGGCGGTTTGGCTGTTACATCGCGTGGTTTGGCTGTTACTCCGGGTGGATTGGCTGTTACTCCGGGTGGTTTGGCAGTTTGGCTGTTGCACTGGGCGGTTTGGCTGTTGCACCGGGCGGTTTGGCTGTTGCACCGGGCGGTTTGGCTGTTGCACCGGGCGCTTTGGCTGTTGCACCGGGCGCTTTGGCTGTTGCACCGGGCGCTTTGGCTGTTGCACCGGGCGCTTTGGCTGTTGCACCGGGCGGTTTGGCTGTTGCACCGGGCGGTTTGGCTGTTGCACCGGGCGGTTTGGCTGTTACACCGGGCGGTTTGGCAGTTTGGCTGTTGCACTGGGCGGTTTGGCTGTTGCACCGGGCGGTTTTGCTGTTGCACCGGGCGGTTTGGCTGTTGCACTGGGCGGTTTGGCTGTTGCACCGGGCGGTTTGGCTGTTGCACCGGGCGGTTTGGCTGTTGCACCGGGCGGTTTGGCTGTTGCACCGGGCGGTTTGGCTGTTGCACCGGGCGGTTTGTCACTTTTTAGAGCCGCGGTTTAGAAGAAGCGGTTTGTAATAGAGAATAATGGGTTTTCTCACATTTCATCTCGCTCCTTCTGAACATCCCGAACCGCGCGGTTTGGCACTGCCACCTGCGAGGGTACGAGAATAGTACGATATGAAATGGGTTGAGGTACCTCGCACCAAACACTGTTATACTAAGGGGGTCGTATGGAGGTTGTGTGCTACCAGGGAGATAGACGGAATGTCAGAGAATAGCGGTTTGTAACTAGAGAGTACTTGCCACTAACAGAAATCCCTATTATTGGTGCCCAACAGACCATAAATTATATAGGTCCACTGATGCTCACACTGAGTCTGTAAAATATTACACTTTATTAAGACCAAATGTCTACTAGACCTATATAATTTATGGTCTGTTGAGCACCAATATTAGGGATTTCTGCTCTCCAGTTACAAACTACGAGAATAGTCCCCTATAACTACAGAATATCCCGGGCGCGCGTCCCGAACGCGCCGTGGATTTATTACTTGCGGAACATCGGTTAAAATATATACAGTAATAATGCGCATTGCGCCTTCTGTGAAATAAGATTCCCAAATAACATATACAGGACAAGGCCTGCAAGGGGGTCTGTTTACTATAATCTGCCACCTGCAAAGGTCGTGCAAACCCCCTATAGAAACCACAGCATATTCACTGCAGAAAAGGAATCCTAGTGAAAGCGATGGGGGTTTTTCCCGTGCTACATCCGGTGCTTTGCCCGCGAGCTGGGAGACTTCATTAAATAACCAACGGGGTTTCTGTTCCAGTAAGTTCTGAATAACAAAAAGGATAAATATTTATTTAAATAACTTGCTTCTCCTTCTGCTGTTTGTCACAAAAATATGGGGGACGTAGTTTTCAGTGATTAAGGTGTTAGTCAGCCTACTTCCTATAATTCCTCCTATTACCCCATATAACAGTTCCTACTCCTCCTATCACCCCATATAACCCCTCCCTATAACTCCTCCTATTACCCCATATAACCGCTCCCTATAACTCCTCCTATTACCCCATATAACCGCTCCCTATAACTCCTCCTATTACCCCATATAACCGCTCCTTATAACTCCTCCTATTACCCCATATAACCTCTCCCTATAACTCCTCCTATTACCCCATATAACCCCTCCCTATAACTCCTCCTATTACCCCATATAACCCCTCCCTATAACTCCTCCTATTACCCCATATAACCCCTCCCTATAACTCCTCCTATTACCCCATATAACCTCTCCCTATAACTCCTCCTATTTACCCATATAACCCCTCCCTATAACTCCTCCTATTACCCCATATAACCCCTCCCTATAACTCCTCCTATTACCCCATATAACCCCTCCCTATAACTCCTCCTATTACCCCATATAACCTCTCCCTATAACTCCTCCTATTACCCCATATCACTGCTCCCTATAACTCCTCCTATTATGCTATATAACCTCTCATTATATATAGGGTGACCAGATTTTGAAAATGAAAAACCGGGACACATTTTTTTTTTTTACATAACAGTTTATTTATTGTAGTACACTTATACTTTACTACCATTAGTCCTTGTTACCTGTGTAAAAACCCAGATGTGAATGATTCTGAACCCCTTAACCAGTGTCAGGACGCCCCCTCTTCACAATTTCTAAAGCAGCAATCCCGCCTGGGATCTTACCTGATCCGCAGTCCCTCAAGGTACTATACTGGAGGGGAGGTGTTCCCTACCTGTCTTCCGATGTCTCCCGCGTGAAACTTGAGTCAGATCTGGAAGAAAGCAGGGTAGGTTACTTCAGTGTAGGTATACGGCAGTTAAGATAAGACATAGAGGGTGAGTGAGACAGGGAGGGTGAGGGAGACAGGGAGGGTGGGTGAGGGAGACAGGGAGGGTGAGAGAGGGAAACAGGGAGGGTGAGAGAGGGAAACAGGGAGGGTGAGAGAGGGAAACAGGGAGGGTGAGAGAGGGAAACAGGGAGGGTGAGAGAGGGAAACAGGGAGAGTGAGAGAGGGAAACAGGGAGGGTGAGAGAGGGAGACAGGGAGGGTGAGAGAGGGAGACAGGGAGGGTGAGAGAGGGAGACAGGGAGGGTGAGAGAGGGAGACAGGGAGGGTGAGAGAGGGAGACAGGGAGGGTGAGAGAGGGAGACAGTGAGAGAGAGAGAGGGAGACAGGGAGGGGGAGAGAGGGAGACAAGGAGGGTGAGAGAGGAAGACAGGGAGGGTGAGAGAGGGAGACAGGGAGGGTGAGAGAGGGAGACAGGGAGGGTGAGAGAGGGAGACAGGGAGGGTGAGAGAGGGAGGGAAACAGTGAGAGAGGGAGGGAGACAGTGAGAGAGAGGGAGACAGGGAGGGTGAGAGAGGGAGACAGGGAGGGTGAGAGAGAGAGGGAGGGAGACGGAGGGAGAGAGAGGGAGACAGTGGGGGAGAGAGAGGGAGAGAGGGAGACAGGGAGGGAGAGGGAGGGAGAGAGAGGGAGACAGGGAGGGAGAGAGAGGGAGACAGGCAGGGAGAGAGAGGGAGACACACACACACACACACACTGATACACACACACACACACACACACACACCCACTGATACACCCACACCCACTGATACACACCCACTACTACACACACACACACACACACACTGATACACACACACACACACACACAGATACACACACACCCACACCCACACACACACACACTTACACACACTGATACACACACACCGACTGATACACACCCACCTACTAATACAACTGATACAAACCCACCCACTGATACACACACACACACACACACACACACACACACACACACACACACACACACACAGATACACACAGATACACACACACCCACTGATACACCCACCCACCCACTGATACACAAACACTGATACACACACACACACACTGATACACACACACACACACACAGATACACACACACACACACACAGATACACACACTGACACACACACAGACTGACACACACACACACACACACTGATACACACACACACACTGATACACACACACCCACTGATACACACCAACCCACTGATACACACACACACTGATACACACTGATACACACGCGCACACACACACACTGATACACACGCACACACCTATACACACACTGATACACACACACAAACACACACACACACACTGATACACACAAACACACACACAGATACATACACATACACTGATACACACTGATACACACACACACAAACTGATACACACACACAAACACACACACTGATACACACACACACTGATACACACACAGATACACACACACTGATACACACACACACACACACACTGATACACACACACTGATACACACACACTGATACACACACACACACACACACACACACCCACCCACTGATACACACCCACCCACTGATACACACCCCCCCTGATACACACACACCCACTGATACACACCCACACCCACTGATACACACTGATACACACACACGCACACACTGATACACACGCACACACACTGATACACACACACACACACACACTGATACACATGCACACACACTAAATAAAGAAAAACCTGGCGCCAAATTGTCAGTGGAATGTCCTGAACTCCTCAAGGGATCCGCACACTTGCTCGACAGACCATGCAAAGAAAAAAACACAAACAAAAATCATAGCGCAACACTGTAGGGTGAGCAGTACTGCACTAATGTACACATATAGGACTTGTTCCTTCCAATGCGAGTTTAAGCCTTGCTGTCTGTAAGTAGGGCTCCAATTTTTGTGTCCCAGATGACCTGCGGTTCTTTGTATTTGCCATTGCCTGTCTTGGCATAGTTCTTTTTAATAAATAGTTTTCAATTGTCGCTAGGACTCTTAATTGTTTTGTGTGTATTAGTGCAGTACTGCTCACCCTACAGTGTTGCGCTATGATTTTTGTTTGTTTGTGTTTATTTCTTTGCATGGTCTGTCGAGCAAGTGTGCGGATCCCTTGAGGAGTTCAGGACATTCCACTGACAATTTGGCGCCAGATTTTTCTTTATTTTGTGTTATTCTGTTAGTACTGGCAGTATCACCGGGCAGCCAACCTTTATTAGAAGTTATTTTTAATATCACACTGTGTTTTACACTTTAGCGCTAGTTCACAATTTTTTTGTTCACATGCACACACACTGATACCCACACACACACTGATACAGACTGATACACACACACACACACACACACACACACACACACACACACACACACACACACACACACACACACACACACACACAGATACACACACACAAACTCACACACACACACACACACACACACACACTGATACAGACGGATACACACACACAAACACACACACACACACACACACACACACACACACAGATACACACACACACACACAGATACACACACACACACACAGATACACACACACACACACACACACTGATACACACACACACACAAACTGATACACACACACTGATACACACACACACACTGATACACACACACACAAACTGATACACACACACAAACACACACACTGATACACACACACACACACACACACTGATACACTCACACACACACACTGATACACACACACAGATACACACACACACACACAGATAAAAACACACACACCCAATGACACACACACTCCGATACACACACTGATACACACACACACCGATACACACACACATACACACACACACAGACACAGATACACCCCGCCTCCCCCTGCACCACCCGCGGCAACCACTGCCCGCCCCCAAGCCCATCTCCCACACCAAAGGGACGGGGGAAGTGAGCGTCGGGGGGCAAAGGTGGGAGCGCCGGGGGGCAAAGGTGGGAGTGCCGGGGGGCAAAGGTGGGAGCGCCGGGGGGCAAAGGTACGAGCACCGGGGGGCAAAGGTACAAGCGCCAGGGGGCAAAGGTAGGCGCACCCCCGCTACCACCTCCTATTACCCCCCCTGGCTGGGACCCGGGGGTTTGTGCTCTGCACAAAGCGGAAGCCCCGCCCCCAGCTTCCTCTGACCTGCGACCAATCCCCTGCGGCCCGGCATTCTAAGTCCCGCCCCCGGCATTCTCCTTCATTCAGTCCCCCCAGCAGCATTCACACACACACACACAGAAAATACTTACCGGCCGCCGCATTCTCCTCACCGCCGCTGCCCCGCAATACCGGGACCAGGGACAAAAACCAGGACAAAACCGGGACAAACATAAAACCGGGACAGAACACAAAAAAACGGGACTGTCCCGGCAACAACGGGACAAATGGTCACCCTAATTATATAGGAAGAGTTCAGTTCAGCAGCACAGTGTGGGGATGTAAGGAGCGGGTGGGCATCAAATCTTAAACAAAAAAACAAAATCTATTGTGTTGCGACATTCTGCAGTGATAACGCCCACAGTCTGAACCAGGATTAACACCTGCTGGCTGCCGGCTCCCTCTATTGACTAGCAGTGTGTACTGCACATGAAGTACTACACTGCAGTATATAGAAATCTTTGGCGTGCGTCTTTATTTATATAGCACCATATATGTACACAGCGTTTCACAGCAGTAATACACGTGATATAATGTAACATATAATGAGAATAAGCGCTTCAGATATAACTTACATTAGGAAAGGATTCCCTGCTCCAAAGAGCTTACAATCTAATCGGTGCATAGTAAGAACATACAGAGGCAGTCGGAGGGCGGGTAAGTGCGTCTGCAGGGGGCCCATGGTCGATATATGAGGTGTATAGTATCAGTCACGGAGATACTCATATGATTCGTTACAGAGGTGTGTTTTAAGAAGGGTCTTAAAGGTGGGAGGGATGAGGTTGGGTTAGCACCTTTTTAATACAGCCCGAGTTCCTTGGCTGATGTAAAAGTCCAGACTGAACATATACTGTACCAGACTTCCTGCAGGAGCATTAATAAAACGTGGCAGTGCCTCCACCCAGAAGGGAAACCCGTCCCCCAATAAGGTGTTAGCCAATACATTTACAGGGTGTCCATAAATTATTCACCCTATTATAAACCTTGGGTAGAAAAGGGGAAATGTCCTCGGGCGCGTCACTCTGCTCCCAGAAGCGACCGATATTTTCAAGCATAGAAAGGAGATGTCGCCGGGCTCCACAGTATATCCCTCTCTGGGTTGCAGTGTTGCTTCTCGGCTGATCCCTGCTGGCAGAAGGTCTTTGTATCTGTATATGGGGATAATTCTGGCTGCAGTATGGATACTTAAGGCCCGTGCACAGGCTATGTTCTCCTCCAGCCGCCTATCTCCGGAGGAGAACATAGCCTGTGCACGGGCCTTAAGTATCCATACTGCGGCCAGAATTATCCCCATGTGGAGCCCGGCGACATCTCCTTTCTATGCTTGAAAATATCGGTCGCTTCTGGGAGCAGAGTGACGCGCCCGAGGACATTTCCCCTTTTCTACCCATACTCATACAGAGGTTGGTGAATAACCTCTGAAAGACTCAGGCAGCGGAATCATTCTGTGGAAAGGACTGAAGCCATACCTTGAATAGTAGGCAAAAAACTTTTTTGGCGCAAATTTTCTCTTTTTTTAATCTATTATAAACCTTAATACATTATAAGCTTGCTTGACCCTACCTGTCTTTCTAACTATCGACCTGTCTCCCTCCTGCCTTTTGCCTCTAAACTACTTGAACGTCTTGTATTCTCTCGCTTGCTCCATTTTCTCAACACCTATTCTCTCCTAGACCCTCTACAATCTGGCTTCCGCACTGCTCACTCTACTGAAACAGCCCTCACTAAAATAACTGACGACCTCCATGCTGCCAAAGACAGAGGTCATTACACTCTGCTCATATTACTCGACCTCTCTGCAGCATTTGACACCGTGGACCACCCTCTTCTCCTCCACATTCTCCATACTCTAGGTATTCGGAACAAAGCTCTATCCTGGATCTCATCCTACCTCTCCCATCGTACTTTTAGTGTCTCTTCTGCTAACACCTCCTCCTCCTCTATTGATCTCTCTGTGGGGGTACCCCAGGGCTCTGTCCTGGGACCTCTTCTCTTTTCTCTGTACACACTCTCTCTAGGTGACCTAATAACATCTTTTGGGTTTAATTATCACCTCTATGCCGACGACACACAAATATACTTTTCAACACCTGACCTTACACCTGCTGTACAAACCAAAGTTTCTGAATGTCTCTCTGCTATATCATCCTGGATGGCCCTCCGACGCCTTAAACTCAACATGGCTAAAACAGAGCTCCTCATACTTCCTCCCAAACCTGGCCCTACTACCTCCTTCCACATTACTGTTGGAACTACAATCATTCACCCAGTAGCCCAAGCACGCTGCCTAGGGGTCACATTCGACTCCTCTCTCACATTCGCCCCTCACATTCAAAACATTTCTAAAACTTGTCGCTTTTTCCTCCGCAATATAACTAAGATACGCCCTTTCCTCTGTTGTTCGACTGCTAAAACTCTGACTCAGGCCCTCATTCTCTCCCGTCTTGATTACTGTAACCTCCTGCTGTCCGGCCTTCCTGCCTCTCACCTGTCTCCCCTACAATCTATCCTAAATGCTGCTGCCAGAATCACTCTACTCTTTCCTAAATCTGTCTCAGCGTCTCCCCTCCTGAAATCCCTCTCCTGGCTTCCGATCAAATCCCGTATCTCACACTCCATTCTTCTCCTCACTTTTAAAGCTTTACATTCTTCTGCCCCTCCTTACATCTCATCCCTAATTTCTCGGTATGCACCATCCAGACTCTTGCGTTCTTCTCAAGGAAGTCTTCTTTCTACCCCCTTTGTATCTAAAGCCCTCTCCCGCCTTAACCCTTTTTCACTGACTGCCCCACACCTCTGGAATGCCCTTCCCCTCTGTACCCGACTAGCACCCTCTCTATCCACCTTTAAGACCCACCTTAAGACACACTTGCTTAATGAAGCATATGAATAGCACTGTGGATATTCTAAACACGATACATAAAGCTTGGCCCCCTGCAGACGCACTTACCAGAACTCCCTCCTACTGTCTCTGTACGTTCTCCCTACCTACCAATTAGACTGTAAGCTCCTCGGGGCAGGGACTCCTCTTCCGAAATGTTACTTTTATGTCTAAAGCACTTATTCCCATGATCTGTTATTTATATTATCTGTTATTTATTTGATTACCACATGTATTACTACTGTGTAGCGCTATGTACACTAATGGCGCTATATAAATAAAGACATACAATACAATACAATAATGGGGTGAATAATTTAGGGACACCCTGTACATTTACTACTAATGTATCCTTAACAATATGAATACAGAACTACATTCACACTTTCAGTTTGTTAATGAATGATCACGGTAAGTAGCTATTTACTGAACGCAGCAAGTCTCGCCGCGCTGACGGAAGTATCCACAAGCCTCGCCGCGCTGACGGAAGTATCCCCGAGTCTCGCCGCGCTGACGGAAGTATCCCCGAGCCTCGCCGTGCTGACGGAAGTATCCCCGAGCCTCGCCGCGCTGACGGAAGTATCCCCGAGCCTCGCCGCGCTGACGGAAGTATCCCCGAGCCTCGCCGTGCTGACGGAAGTATCCCCGAGCCTCTCCGCGCTGACGGAAGTATCCCCGAGCGTCGCCGCGCTGACGGAAGTATCCCCGAGCCTCGCCGTGCTGACGGAAGTATCCCCGAGCCTCGCCGCGCTGACGGAAGTATCCCCGAGCCTCTCCGCGCTGACGGAAGTATCCCCGAGCGTCGCCGCGCTGACGGAAGTATCCCCGAGCGTCGCCGCGCTGACGGACGTATCCCCGAGCCTCGCCGCGCTGACGGACGTATCCCCGAGCCTCGCCGCGCTGACGGAAGTATCCCCGAGCCTCGCCGCGCTGACGGAAGTATCCCCGAGCGTCGCCGCGCTGACGGAAGTATCCCCGAGCCTCGCCGCGCTGACGGAAGTATCCCCGAGCGTCGCCGCGCTGACGGAAGTATCCCCGAGCCTCGCCGTGCTGACGGAAGTATCCCCGAGCCTCGCCGCGCTGACGGAAGTATCCCCGAGCCTCGCCGCGCTGACGGAAGTATCCCCGAGCCTCGCCGCGCTGACGGAAGTATCCCCGAGCCTCTCCGCGCTGACGGAAGTATCCCCGAGCGTCGCCGCGCTGACGGAAGTATCCCCGAGCGTCGCCGCGCTGACGGAAGTATCCCCGAGCCTCGCCGTGCTGACGGAAGTATCCCCGAGCCTCGCCGTGCTGACGGACGTATCCCCGAGCCTCGCCGCGCTGACGGAAGTATCCCCGAGCCTCGCCGCGCTGACGGAAGTATCCCCGAGCGTCGCCGTGCTGACGGAAGTATCCCCGAGCCTCGCCGTGCTGACGGGAGTATCCTCGAGCCTCGCCGTGCTGACGGGAGTATCCCCGAGCCTCGCCGCGCTGACGGAAGTATCTACAAGTCTCGCCGCGCTGACGGAAGTATCCCCGAGCCTCGCCGTGCTGACGGAAGTATCCCCGAGCCTCGCCGTGCTGACGGAAGTATCCCCGAGCCTCGCCGTGCTGACGGAAGTATCCCCGAGCCTCTCCGTGCTGACGGAAGTATCCCCGAGCGTCGCCGCGCTGACGGAAGTATCCCTGAGTCTCGCCGCGCTGACGGAAGTATCCCCGAGTCTCGCCGCGCTGACGGAAGTATCCCCGAGCCTCGCCGTGCTGACGGAAGTATCCCCGAGCGTCGCCGTGCTGACGGAAGTATCCCCGAGCCTCGCCGCGCTGACGGAAGTATCCCCGAGCCTCGCCGTGCTGACGGACGTATCCCCGAGCCTCTCCGTGCTGACGGAAGTATCCCCGAGCCTCGCCGCGCTGACGGAAGTATCCCCGAGCCTCGCCGTGCTGACGGAAGTATCCCCGAGCCTCGCCGCGCTGACGGAAGTATCCCCGAGCCTCGCCGCGCTGACGGAAGTATCCCCGAGCGTCGCCGCGCTGACGGAAGTATCCCCGAGCCTCGCCGCGCTGACGGAAGTATCCCCGAGCCTCGCCGCGCTGACGGAAGTATCCCCGAGCCTCGCCGTGCTGACGGAAGTATCCCCGAGCGTCGCCGTGCTGACGGGAGTATCCCCGAGCCTCGCCGCGCTGACGGAAGTATCCCCGAGCGTCGCCGCGCTGACGGAAGTATTCCCGAGCCTCGCCGCGCTGACGGAAGTATCCCCGAGCCTCGCCGCGCTGACGGACGTATCCCCGAGCCTCTCCGTCCTGACGGAAGTATCCCCGAGCGTCGCCGCGCTGACGGAAGTATCCCCGAGCCTCGCCGTGCTGACGGAAGTATCCCCGAGCCTCGCCGTGCTGACGGAAGTATCCCCGAGTCTCGCCGCGCTGACGGAAGTATCCCCGAGCCTCGCCGTGCTGACGGAAGTATCCCCGAGCCTCTCCGCGCTGACGGAAGTATCCCCGAGCCTCGCCGCGCTGACGGAAGTATCCCCGAGCCTCGCCGCGCTGACGGAAGTATCCCCGAGCCTCGCCGCGCTGACGGACGTATCCCCGAGCCTCGCCGTGCTGACGGAAGTATCCCCGAGCCTCTCCGTCCTGACGGAAGTATCCCCGAGCGTCGCCGCGCTGACGGAAGTATCCCTGAGCCTCTCCGTCCTGACGGAAGTATCCCCGAGCCTCACCGCGCTGACGGAAGTATCCCCGAGCCTCTCCATCCTGACGGAAGTATCCCCGAGCGTCGCCGCGCTGACGGAAGTATCCCTGAGCCTCTCCGTCCTGACGGAAGTATCCCCGAGCCTCGCCGTGCTGACGGAAGTATCCCCGAGCCTCGCCGCGCTTACGGAAGTATCCCCGAGCCTCGCCGCGCTGACGGAACTATCCCCGAGCCTCGCCGCGCTGACGGAAGTATCCCCGAGCGTCGCCGCGCTGACGGAAGTATCCCCGAGCGTCGCCGCGCTGACGGAAGTATCCCCGAGCCTCGCCGTGCTGACGGAAGTATCCCCGAGCCTCGCCGTGCTGACGGACGTATCCCCGAGCCTCGCCGCGCTGACGGAAGTATCCCCGAGCCTCGCCGTGCTGACGGAAGTATCCCCGAGCCTCGCCGTGCTGACGGGAGTATCCCCGAGCCTCGCCGTGCTGACGGGAGTATCCCCGAGCCTCGCCGCGCTGACGGAAGTATCTACAAGTCTCGCCGCGCTGACGGAAGTATCCCCGAGCCTCGCCGTGCTGACGGAAGTATCCCCGAGCCTCGCCGTGCTGACGGAAGTATCCCCGAGCCTCGCCGTGCTGACGGAAGTATCCCCGAGCCTCTCCGTGCTGACGGAAGTATCCCCGAGCGTCGCCGCGCTGACGGAAGTATCCCTGAGTCTCGCCGCGCTGACGGAAGTATCCCCGAGTCTCGCCGCGCTGACGGAAGTATCCCCGAGCCTCGCCGTGCTGACGGAAGTATCCCCGAGCGTCGCCGTGCTGACGGAAGTATCCCCGAGCCTCGCCGCGCTGACGGAAGTATCCCCGAGCCTCGCCGTGCTGACGGACGTATCCCCGAGCCTCTCCGTGCTGACGGAAGTATCCCCGAGCCTCGCCGCGCTGACGGAAGTATCCCCGAGCCTCGCCGTGCTGACGGAAGTATCCCCGAGCCTCGCCGCGCTGACGGAAGTATCCCCGAGCCTCGCCGCGCTGACGGAAGTATCCCCGAGCGTCGCCGCGCTGACGGAAGTATCCCCGAGCCTCGCCGCGCTGACGGAAGTATCCCCGAGCCTCGCCACGCTGACGGAAGTATCCCCGAGCCTCGCCGTGCTGACGGAAGTATCCCCGAGCGTCGCCGTGCTGACGGGAGTATCCCCGAGCCTCGCCGCGCTGACGGAAGTATCCCCGAGCGTCGCCGCGCTGACGGAAGTATTCCCGAGCCTCGCCGCGCTGACGGAAGTATCCCCGAGCCTCGCCGCGCTGACGGACGTATCCCCGAGCCTCTCCGTCCTGACGGAAGTATCCCCGAGCGTCGCCGCGCTGACGGAAGTATCCCCGAGCCTCGCCGTGCTGACGGAAGTATCCCCGAGCCTCGCCGTGCTGACGGAAGTATCCCCGAGTCTCGCCGCGCTGACGGAAGTATCCCCGAGCCTCGCCGTGCTGACGGAAGTATCCCCGAGCCTCTCCGCGCTGACGGAAGTATCCCCGAGCCTCGCCGCGCTGACGGAAGTATCCCCGAGCCTCGCCGCGCTGACGGAAGTATCCCCGAGCCTCGCCGCGCTGACGGACGTATCCCCGAGCCTCGCCGTGCTGACGGAAGTATCCCCGAGCCTCTCCGTCCTGACGGAAGTATCCCCGAGCGTCGCCGCGCTGACGGAAGTATCCCTGAGCCTCTCCGTCCTGACGGAAGTATCCCCGAGCCTCACCGCGCTGACGGAAGTATCCCCGAGCCTCTCCGTCCTGACGGAAGTATCCCCGAGCGTCGCCGCGCTGACGGAAGTATCCCTGAGCCTCTCCGTCCTGACGGAAGTATCCCCGAGCCTCGCCGTGCTGACGGAAGTATCCCCGAGCCTCGCCGCGCTTACGGAAGTATCCCCGAGCCTCGCCGTGCTGACGGAAGTATCCCCGAGCCTCGCCGCGCTGACGGACGTATCCCCGAGCCTCGCCGCGCTGACGGAAGTATCCCCGAGCCTCTCCGCGCTGACGGAAGTATCCCCGAGCATCGCCGCGCTGACGGAAGTATCCCCGAGCGTCGCCGCGCTGACGGAAGTATCCCCGAGCCTCGCCGTGCTGACGGAAGTATCCCCGAGCCTCGCCGTGCTGACGGACGTATCCCCGAGCCTCGCCGCGCTGACGGAAGTATCCCCGAGCCTCGCCGTGCTGACGGAAGTATCCCCGAGCCTCGCCGCGCTGACGGGAGTATCCCCGAGCCTCGCCGTGCTGACGGAAGTATCCCCGAGCCTCGCCGCGCTGACGGGAGTATCCCCGAGCCTCGCCGTGCTGACGGAAGTATCCCCGAGCCTCGCCGCGCTGACGGAAGTATCATCGAGCGTCGCCGTGCTGACGGAAGTATCCCCGAGCCTCGCCGTGCTGACGGGAGTATCCCCGAGCCTCGCCGTGCTGACGGGAGTATCCCCGAGCCTCGCCGCGCTGACGGAAGTATCTACAAGTCTCGCCGCGCTGTCGGAAGTATCCCCGAGCCTCGCCGTGCTGACGGAAGTATCCCCGAGCCTCGCCGTGCTGACGGAAGTATCCCCGAGCCTCTCCGTGCTGACGGAAGTATCCCCGAGCGTCGCCGCGCTGACGGAAGTATCCCTGAGTCTCGCCGCGCTGACGGAAGTATCCCCGAGTCTCGCCGCGCTGACGGAAGTATCCCCGAGCCTCGCCGTGCTGACGGAAGTATCCCCGAGCCTCGCCGCGCTGACGGAAGTATCCCCGAGCCTCGCCGCGCTGACGGAAGTATCCCCGAGCCTCGCCGCGCTGACGGAAGTATCCCCGAGCCTCGCCGTGCTGACGGAAGTATCCCCGAGCGTCGCCGTGCTGACGGGAGTATCCCCGAGCCTCGCCGCGCTGACGGAAGTATCCCCGAGCGTCACCGCGCTGACGGAAGTATCCCCGAGCCTCGCCGCGCTGACGGACGTATCCCCGAGCCTCTCCGTCCTGACGGAAGTATCCCCGAGCGTCGCCGCGCTGACGGAAGTATCCCCGAGCCTCGCCGTGCTGACGGAAGTATCCCCGAGCCTCGCCGTGCTGACGGAAGTATCCCCGAGTCTCGCCGCGCTGACGGAAGTATCCCCGAGCCTCGCCGTGCTGACGGAAGTATCCCCGAGCCTCTCCGCGCTGACGGAAGTATCCCCGAGCCTCGCCGCGCTGACGGAAGTATCCCCGAGCCTCGCCGCGCTGACGGAAGTATCCCCGAGCCTCGCCGCGCTGACGGACGTATCCCCGAGCCTCGCCGTGCTGACGGAAGTATCCCCGAGCCTCTCCGTCCTGACGGAAGTATCCCCGAGCCTTGCCGCGCTGACGGAAGTATCCCCGAGCCTCGCCGCGCTGACGGAAGTATCCCCGAGCCTCGCCGTGCTGACGGAAGTATCCCCGAGCCTCGCCGTGCTGACGGAAGTATCCCCGAGCCTCGCCGTGCTGACGGAAGTATCCCCGAGCCTCGCTGCGCTGACGGAAGTATCCCCGAGCGTCGCCGTGCTGACGGAAGTATCCCCGAGCCTCGCCGCGTTGACGGAAGTATCCCCGAGCCTCTCCGTCCTGACGGAAGTATCCCCGAGCGTCGCCGCGCTGACGGAAGTATCCCCGAGCCTCGCCGTGCTGACGGAAGTATCCCCGAGCCTCTCCGTCCTGACGGAAGTATCCCCGAGCGTCGCCGCGCTGACGGAAGTATCCCCGAGCCTCGCCGCGCTGACGGACGTATCCCCGAGCGTCGCCGCGCTGACGGACGTATCCCCGAGCCTCGCCGCGCTGACGGACGTATCCCCGAGCCTCGCCGCGCTGACGGAAGTATCCCCGAGCCTCGCCGCGCTGACGGAAGTATCCCCGAGCCTCGCCGTGCTGACGGAAGTATCCCCGAGCCTCGCCGCGCTGACAGACGTATCCCCGAGCCTCGCCGCGCTGACGGAAGTATCCCCGAGCCTCTCCGCGCTGACGGAAGTATCCCCGAGCGTCGCCGCGCTGACGGAAGTTTCCCCGAGCCTCACCGTGCTGACGGAAGTATCCCCGAGCCTCGCCGCGCTGACGGAAGTATCCCCGAGCCTCTCCGCGCTGACGGAAGTATCCCCGAGCGTCGCCGCGCTGACGGAAGTATCCCCGAGCGTCGCCGCGCTGACGGACGTATCCCCGAGCCTCGCCGCGCTGACGGACGTATCCCCGAGCCTCGCCGTGCTGACGGACGTATCCCCGAGCCTCGCCGCGCTGACGGAAGTATCCCCGAGCCTCGCCGCGCTGACGGACGTATCCCCGAGCCTCGCCGTGCTGACGGGAGTATCCCCGAGCCTCGCCGTGCTGACGGAAGTATCCCCGAGCCTCGCCGCGCTGACGGACGTATCCCCGAGCCTCGCCGTGCTGACGGAAGTATCCCCGAGCCTCGCCGCGCTGACGGAAGTATCCCCGAGCCTCTCCGCGCTGACGGAAGTATCCCCGAGCCTCGCCGCGCTGACGGAAGTATCCCCGAGCCTCGCCGCGCTGACGGAAGTATCCCCGAGCCTCGCCGCGCTGACGGGAGTATCCCCGAGCCTCGCCGCGCTGACGGGAGTATCCCCGAGCGTCGCCACGCTGACGGAAGTATCCCCGAGCCTCGCCGCGCTGACGGAAGTATCCCCGAGCCTCGCCGCGCTGACGGAAGTATCCCCGAGCCTCGCCGCGCTGACGGAAGTATCCCCGAGCCTCGCCGTGCTGACGGAAGTATCCCCGAGCCTCTCCGTCCTGACGGAAGTATCCCCGAGCCTCTCCGTCCTGACGGAAGTATCCCCGAGCGTCGCCGCGCTGACGGAAGTATCCCCGAGCCTCTCCGTCCTGACGGAAGTATCCCCGAGCGTCGCCGCGCTGACGGAAGTATCCCCGAGCCTCGCCGTGCTGACGGAAGTATCCCCGAGCCTCGCCGCGCTGACGGAAGTATCCCTGAGCCTCGCCGCGCTGACTGAAGTATCCCCGAGCCTCGCCGCGCTGACGGAAGTATCCCCGAGCCTCGCCGCGCTGACGGAAGTATCCCCGAGCCTCGCCGCGCTGACGGACGTATCCCCGAGCCTCGCCGTGCTGACGGAAGTATCCCCGAGCCTCGCCGCGCTGACGGACGTATCCCCGAGCCTCACCGCGCTGACGGAAGTATCCCCGAGCCTCGCCGCGCTGACGGAAGTATCCCCGAGCCTCGCCGCGCTGACGGACGTATCCCCGAGCCTCACCGCGCTGACGGAAGTATCCCCGAGCCTCTCCGCGCTGACGGAAGTATCCCCGAGCCTCGCCGCGCTGACGGAAGTATCCCCGAGCCTCGCCGTGCTGACGGAAGTATCCCCGAGCGTCGCCGTGCTGACGGAAGTATCCCCGAGCGTCGCCGTGCTGACGGAAGTATCCCCGAGCCTCGCCGTGCTGACGGAAGTATCCCCGAGCCTCTCCGCGCTGACGGAAGTATCCCCGAGCCTCGCCGTGCTGACGGACGTATCCCCGAGTCTCGCCGTGCTGACGGAAGTATCCCCGAGCCTCGCCGTGCTGACGGAAGTATCCCCGAGCCTCTCCGTGCTAACGGAAGTATCCCTGAGTCTCGCCGCGCTGACGGAAGTATCCCCGAGCCTCGCCGCGCTGACGGAAGTATCCCCGAGCCTCGCCGTGCTGACGGAAGTATCCCCGAGCGTCGCCGTGCTGACGGAAGTATCCCCGAGCGTCGCCGCGCTGACGGAAGTATCCCCGAGCCTCGCCGCGCTGACGGAAGTATCCCCGAGCCTCGCCGCGCTGACGGAAGTATCCCCGAGCCTCGCCGTGCTGACGGAAGTATCCCCGAGCCTCGCCGCGCTGACGGAAGTATCCCCGAGCGTCGCCGTGCTGACGGAAGTATCCCCGAGCCTCGCCGCGCTGACGGACATATCCCCGAGCCTCTCCGTGCTGACGGAAGTATCCCCGAGCGTCGCCGTGCTGACGGAAGTATCCCCGAGCCTCGCCGTGCTGACGGAACTATCCCCGAGCCTCGCCGTGCTGACGGAACTATCCCCGAGCCTCTCCGCGCTGACGGAACTATCCCCGAGCCTCTCCGCGCTGACGGAAGTATCCCCGAGCCTCGCCGCGCTGACGGAAGTATCCCCGAGCCTCGCCGCGCTGACGGAAGTATCCCCGAGCCTCGCCGCGCTGACGGAAGTATCCCCGAGCCTCGCCGCGCTGACGGAAGTATCCCCGAGCCTCGCCGTGCTGACGGAAGTATCCCCGAGCGTCGCCGCGCTGACGGAAGTATCCCCGAGCCTCTCCGCGCTGACGGAAGTATCCCCGAGCCTCTCCGTGCTGACGGAAGTATCCCCGAGCCTCGCCGCGCTGACGGAAGTATCCCCGAGCCTCGCCGCGCTGACGGGAGTATCCCCGAGCCTCGCCGCGCTGACGGAAGTATCCCCGAGCCTCTCCGCGCTGACGGAAGTATCCCCGAGCCTCGCCGTGCTGACGGAAGTATCCCCGAGCGTCGCCGCGCTGACGGAAGTATCCCCGAGCCTCTCCGTGCTGACGGAAGTATCCCCGAGCCTCGCCGCGCTGACGGAAGTATCCCCGAGCCTCGCCGCGCTGACGGGAGTATCCCCGAGCCTCGCCGCGCTGACGGAAGTATCCCCGAGCCTCTCCGCGCTGACGGAAGTATCCCCGAGCCTCGCCGTGCTGACGGAAGTATCCCCGAGCGTCGCCGCGCTGACGGGAGTATCCCCGAGCCTCGCCGTGCTGACGGGAGTATCCCCGAGCCTCGCCGCGCTGACGGAAGTATCCCCGAGCCTCGCCGTGCTGACGGAAGTGTCCCCGAGCCTCGCCGCGCTGACGGAAGTATCCCCGAGCCTCGCCGCGCTGACGGAAGTATCCCCGAGCCTCGCCGCGCTGACGGAAGTATCCCCGAGCCTCGCCGTGCTGACGGAAGTGTCCCCGAGCCTCGCCGCGCTGACGGGAGTATCCCCGAGCCTCGCCTCGCTGACGGAAGTATCTACAAGCCTCGCCGCGCTGACGGAAGTATCCCCGAGCCTCGCCGCGCTGACGGAAGTATCCCCGAGCCTCGCCGTGCTGACGGGAGTATCCCCGAGCCTCGCCGTGCTGACGGGAGTGTCCCCGAGCCTCGCCGTGCTGACGGAACTATCCCCGAGCCTCGCTGCGCTGACGGAAGTATCCCCGAGCGTCGCCTTGCTGACGGAAGTATCCCCGAGCCTCGCCGCGCTGACGGAACTATCCCCGAGCCTCGCTGCGCTGACGGAAGTATCCCCGAGCCTCGCCGCGCTGACGGGAGTATCCCCGAGCCTCGCCGCGCTGACGGGAGTATCCCCGAGCCTCGCCGCGCTGACGGAAGTATCCCCGAGCCTCGCCGCGCTGACGGGAGTATCCCCGAGCCTCGCCGCGCTGACGGAAGTATCCCCGAGCCTCTCCGCGCTGACGGAAGTATCCCCGAGCCTCGCCGTGCTGACGGAAGTATCCCCGAGCGTCGCCGCGCTGACGGGAGTATCCCCGAGCCTCGCCGTGCTGACGGGAGTATCCCCGAGCCTCGCCGCGCTGACGGAAGTATCCCCGAGCCTCGCCGTGCTGACGGAAGTGTCCCCGAGCCTCGCCGCGCTGACGGAAGTATCCCCGAGCCTCGCCGCGCTGACGGAAGTATCCCCGAGCCTCGCCGCGCTGACGGAAGTATCCCCGAGCCTCGCCGCGCTGACGGAAGTATCCCCGAGCCTCGCCGTGCTGACGGAAGTATCCCCGAGCCTCGCCGCGCTGACGGAAGTATCCCCGAGCCTCGCCGTGCTGACGGACGTATCCCCGAGCCTCGCCGCGCTGACGGAAGTATCCCCGAGCCTCGCCGTGCTGACGGACGTATCCCTGAGCCTCGCCGTGCTGACGGAAGTATCCCCGAGCCTCGCCGTGCTGACGGAAGTATCCCCGAGCCTCGCCGTGCTGACGGAAGTATCCCCGAGCCTCGCCGCGCTGACGGAAGTATCCCCGAGCCTCGCCGCGCTGACGGACGTATCCCCGAGCCTCGCCGCGCTGCCGGAAGTATCCCCGAGCCTCGCCGCGCTGACGGACGTATCCCCGAGCCTCGCCGTGCTGACGGAAGTATCCCCGAGCCTCGCCGCGCTGACGGAAGTATCCCCGAGCCTCGCCGTGCTGACGGAAGTATCCCCGAGCCTCGCCGCGCTGACGGAAGTATCCCCGAGCCTCGCCGTGCTGACGGAAGTATCCCCGAGCCTCGCCGCGCTGACGGAAGTATCCCCGAGCCTCGCCGCGCTGACGGAAGTATCCCCGAGCCTCGCCGTGCTGACGGAAGTATCCCCGAGCGTCGCCGCGCTGACGGAAGTATCCCCGAGCCTCTCCGTGCTGACGGAAGTATCCCCGAGCCTCGCCGCGCTGACGGAAGTATCCCCGAGCCTCGCCGCGCTGACGGGAGTATCCCCGAGCCTCGCCGCGCTGACGGAAGTATCCCCGAGCCTCTCCGCGCTGACGGAAGTATCCCCGAGCCTCGCCGTGCTGACGGAAGTATCCCCGAGCGTCGCCGCGCTGACGGAAGTATCCCCGAGCCTCTCCGTGCTGACGGAAGTATCCCCGAGCCTCGCCGCGCTGACGGAAGTATCCCCGAGCCTCGCCGCGCTGACGGGAGTATCCCCGAGCCTCGCCGCGCTGACGGAAGTATCCCCGAGCCTCTCCGCGCTGACGGAAGTATCCCCGAGCCTCGCCGTGCTGACGGAAGTATCCCCGAGCGTCGCCGCGCTGACGGGAGTATCCCCGAGCCTCGCCGCGCTGACGGAAGTATCCCCGAGTCTCGCCGTGCTGACGGAAGTGTCCCCGAGCCTCGCCGCGCTGACGGGAGTATCCCCGAGCCTCGCCGCGCTGACGGAAGTATCTACAAGCCTCGCCGCGCTGACGGAAGTATCCCCGAGCCTCGCCGCGCTGACGGAAGTATCCCCGAGCCTCGCCGTGCTGACGGGAGTATCCCCGAGCCTCGCCGTGCTGACGGGAGTGTCCCCGAGCCTCGCCGTGCTGACGGAAGTATCCCCGAGCCTCGCCGCGCTGACGGAAGTATCCCCGAGCCTCGCCGTGCTGACGGAAGTATCCCCGAGCCTCGCCGCGCTGACGGGAGTATCCCCGAGCCTCGCTGCGCTGACGGAAGTATCCCCGAGCGTCGCCGTGCTGACGGAAGTATCCCCGAGCCTCGCCGCGCTGACGGAAGTATCCCCGAGCCTCGCCGTGCTGACGGAAGTATCCCCGAGCCTCGCCGCGCTGACGGAAGTATCCCCGAGCCTCGCCGCGCTGACGGAAGTATCCCCGAGCCTCGCCGTGCTGACGGAAGTATCCCCGAGCGTCGCCGCGCTGACGGAAGTATCCCCGAGCCTCTCCGTGCTGACGGAAGTATCCCCGAGCCTCGCCGCGCTGACGGAAGTATCCCCGAGCCTCGCCGCGCTGACGGGAGTATCCCCGAGCCTCGCCGCGCTGACGGAAGTATCCCCGAGCCTCTCCGCGCTGACGGAAGTATCCCCGAGCCTCGCCGTGCTGACGGAAGTATCCCCGAGCGTCGCCGCGCTGACGGAAGTATCCCCGAGCCTCTCCGTGCTGACGGAAGTATCCCCGAGCCTCGCCGCGCTGACGGAAGTATCCCCGAGCCTCGCCGCGCTGACGGGAGTATCCCCGAGCCTCGCCGCGCTGACGGAAGTATCCCCGAGCCTCTCCGCGCTGACGGAAGTATCCCCGAGCCTCGCCGTGCTGACGGAAGTATCCCCGAGCGTCGCCGCGCTGACGGGAGTATCCCCGAGCCTCGCCGCGCTGACGGAAGTATCCCCGAGTCTCGCCGTGCTGACGGAAGTGTCCCCGAGCCTCGCCGCGCTGACGGGAGTATCCCCGAGCCTCGCCGCGCTGACGGAAGTATCTACAAGCCTCGCCGCGCTGACGGAAGTATCCCCGAGCCTCGCCGCGCTGACGGAAGTATCCCCGAGCCTCGCCGTGCTGACGGGAGTATCCCCGAGCCTCGCCGTGCTGACGGGAGTGTCCCCGAGCCTCGCCGTGCTGACGGAAGTATCCCCGAGCCTCGCCGCGCTGACGGAAGTATCCCCGAGCCTCGCCGTGCTGACGGAAGTATCCCCGAGCCTCGCCGCGCTGACGGGAGTATCCCCGAGCCTCGCTGCGCTGACGGAAGTATCCCCGAGCGTCGCCGTGCTGACGGAAGTATCCCCGAGCCTCGCCGCGCTGACGGAACTATCCCCGAGCCTCGCTGCGCTGACGGAAGTATCCCCGAGCCTCGCCGCGCTGACGGGAGTGTCCCCGAGCCTCGCCGTGCTGACGGAAGTATCCCCGAGCCTCGCCGCGCTGACGGAAGTATCCCCGAGCCTCGCCGCGCTGACGGAAGTATCCCCGAGCCTCGCCGCACTGACGGAAGTATCCCCGAGCCTCGCCGCGCTGACGGAAGTATCCCCGAGCCTCGCCGTGCTGACGGAAGTATCCCCGAGTCTCGCCGCGCTGACGGAAGTATCCCGGAGCCTCGCCGTGCTGACGGAAGTATCCCGGAGCCTCGCCGCGCTGACGGAAGTATCCCCGAGCCTCGCCGCGCTGACGGAAGTATCCCCGAGCCTCGCCGCGCTGACGGAAGTATCCCCGAGCCTCGCCGCACTGACGGAAGTATCCCCGAGCCTCGCCGGTGCTGACGGGAGTATCCCCGAGCCTCGCCGCGCTGACTGACGTATCCCCGAGCCTCGCCGCGCTGACGGACGTATCCCCGAGCGTCGCCGCGCTGACGGAAGTATCCCCGAGCCTCGCCGTGCTGACGGAAGTATCCCGGAGCCTCGCCGTGCTGACGGAAGTATCCCGGAGCCTCGCCGCGCTGACGGAAGTATCCCCGAGCCTCGCCGCGCTGACGGAAGTATCCCGAGTCTCGCCGCGCTGATGAGTAATGACCCCCACAGCGTCAGAGTCCCTCATTGTACACTGCATGGGGAACCGTGCGACAAGTGAACATAATGAAAGATAACCACATAATAGATATTGCAGATCTCAGACGCACTATTAGAGAGGGTTGGGGTTCCTTACGATGCATCTGATCTCAGACGCGCTATTAGAGAGGGTTGGGGTTCCTTACAATGCATCTGATCTCAGACGCGCTATTAGAGAGGGTTGGGGTTCCTTACAATGCATCTGATCTCAGACGCGCTATTAGAGAGGGTTGAGGTTCCTTACAGTGCATCTGATCTCTTGGGTTGGAATACTAGAATCAAGGTGTATCTGATACTGTGTCTAATCCTCAGTTGTCTCACACAGGTCCCCCTGACGTTCTCCTACCCCACACTGGTGGAACCTGAACTGCGCTGGCTCCCACATGCCTTCGACTGCATTCTTTGTCTCGAGACTGGTTGTGGGATCTCTCCTGTATCACATTCGGCCTTCAGCACGCTCTACCCTCCTACGATTGCTTTCCTGATTTTGCACGTGTTGTCAACATCTGATGTCTTCCACCATGATCATATGTGAAATACTCTCTGATCAACATGTTGTAATAATAGGGAGTCTACAGTAACATCAAGAAACAGACGTGTGGATATGTATCTTTATATGACTTAGACATGTTATTCTGCATGTGGATAATACTTTTACTCATCGGTATTAATGCCGTGTCGGATTTTCATTTCTTTGAGTTCTTTGTTCATAATAGAGCTGTTCTCTGGATGTGAGTGAGGCCGTTCCCGCCCGGGGGGTTCGGCCGGCACGAGAACCCCTCATGCAGCAGACACGTGATGCTGTCAGCGCTGGATTACCACGCAGCTCCACTTGCCTTGATCTGCATCAGCTGTAGTACACGCGCCTGTCCATGCTGGGTAATGTCAGACTGCACTGAGGGAGACGGGGAGGGGGGAGTAAGACCCCCAAAGACATGGAGGGTCAGACGCCGAGGGGGGGGACGTTGGCAATGAGGGAAAGCTGTAATAAAAATAGCTACAGTGATAATTTTTGCTTCAATCTAGAAATCTCTGGGGCAACGTCAACAATAAACCGGCTGTAAAGGGCAAATAAACGCACAGAACCATGTTAACAATTGTTTACAATATTTAAAATGCTTTCAGGTGTTAAAATAAAGTTTTGAGACCTATAATGCCTATCCTGGGGAGAGGAAGGAAGACGGCCGGAGGCCGGAGTGTGAAGGTCAGATCTCTGTAGTGTGGACTGTCACGATGCCAGGGCCAGATTTCTGGGGGACTGGAGGTCAGATCCCTGGCCGCTCAGTAGCTCACACGCCTTGGTAGACATAGCCCTTCTTGTAGGCACTAAGGGGGTAGAAAGTGACTACCAAAAACCGTCCATCAAACACGCGGCCAGACAGCATGCGGCGGGCAGCTTTGGAATCGGCTGCGTTTGCATATTCAACGAAGACCTGAGAGAGAGAAAGGGCGAGAGTGAGAGAGAGAAAGGGCGAGAGAGAGAGAGAGAGAGAGAAAGGGCGAGAGAGAGAGAGAGAGAGAGAAAGGGCGAGAGAGAGAGAGAGAGAAAGGGCGAGAGAGAGAGAAAGGGCGAGAGAGAGAGAGAGAGAAAGGGCGAGAGAGAGAGAGAGAAAGGGCGAGAGAGAGAGAGAGAAAGGGCGAGAGAGAGAGAGAGAAAGGGCGAGAGAGAGAGAGAGAGAGAAAGGGCGAGAGAGAGAGAGAAAGGGCGAGAGAGAGAGAGAGAGAGAGAAAGGGCGAGAGAGAGAGAGAGAGAAAGGGCGAGAGAGAGAGAGAGAGAGAAAGGCGAGAGAGAGAGAGAGAGAGAGAAAGGGCGAGAGAGAGAGAGAGAGAGAGAAAGGGCGAGAGAGAGAGAGAGAAAGGGCGAGAGAGAGAGAGAGAAAGGGCGAGAGAGAGAGAGAGAGAGAAAGGGCGAGAGAGAGAGAGAGAGAAAGGGCGAGAGTGAGAGAGAGAAAGGGCGAGAGAGAAAGGGCGAAAGTGAGAGAGAGAGAGAGAGAGAGAGAGAAAGGGCGAAAGTGAGAGAGAGAGAGAAAGGGCGAAAGTGAGAGAGAGAGAGAGAGAGAGAAAGGGCGAAAGTTAGAGAGAGAGAGGGCGAGTGTGAGAGAGAGCGTGTAACAGGGGATTTATCCCTGTTCAGGTAATGTGCCTCTAATCCAGCAGTGTGGTGGTTAACTGCTGGTAGTCAATTAACAAAACACCACCTGCCTGATTAGATGGCTTAGAAAGCCTGTCTTTTGAAACAGGAAGTGAGAACTCTTTAGCTGACACCTGAGCTGAACTTGGAGATACACTTGTCTTGAGCTCTGCCAAAAGATAGCAGAGCTGCTTCCAAGACACAGGGAAAACTTCTAAACCTGTATGCTGACCAACCCTGGAGACAAGGGAGCTGAAGCAGGGACAGTGAAGATTTTCCCTCCAAACCACAAGGAACAGATAAGACTTTCATTCTTAAAAGACCGCTTATATCTGCTTATTTCATGCTATGTGTTTGGGGTTGGGAGAATTGCTTAACTAAGGGAGATGTGAATTAATTGCATAGGAGTTCACTAGAAATACTCCCAAGTGGATAGAAGCTTTGTTCCCCCCTGTGTTTGGATGGATTTCCTGATGAAAAGGAAAAGGCACAATAAAGCCTTATTATAATTTCACATTATAAACGTCTCCAAATTGTGTACCTCTGTGAACGTCCGTCTACAGGGCGAGTGTGAGAGAGAGAGAGGGGGCGAGTGTGAGAGAGCGAGAGAGGGCGAGTGTGAGAGAGAGAGGGCGAGTGTGAGAGAGAGAGAGGGCGAGTGTGAGAGAGAGAGGGCGAGTGTGAGAGAGAGAGAGAGGGCGAGTGTGAGAGAGAGGATGAGTGTGAGAGAGAGGGTGAGAGTGTGAGAGAGAGAGAGTGCGAGAGGACGAGAGTGTGTGAGAGAGAAAGAGGATGAGAGAGTGTGTGAGAGAGAGGGCGAGAGAGTGTGTGAGAGAGAGAGAGAGGGCGAGGAGAGAGGGCGAGAGAGAGGGCGAGAGTGTGTGTGAGAGAGAGAGAGGGCGAGTGTGTGAGAGAAAGAGGGCGAGAGAGAGAGAGAGAGAGAGAGGGGCGAGAGTGCGAGAGAGGGCGAGAGAGTGTGAGAGAGAGAGCGAGAGAGTGTGTGAGAGAGAGCGAGAGAGTGTGTGAGAGAGAGCGAGAGAGTGTGTGAGAGAGGGCGAGAGAGTGTGTGAGAGAGAGAGGGCGAGAGAGGGCGAGAGAGAGGGCGAGAGTGTGTGTGAGAGAGACAGAGGGCGAGTGTGTGAGAGAAAGAGGGCGAGAGAGTGTGAGAGAGAGAGAGAGGGCGAGAGTGTGAGAGAGGGCGAGAGAGTGTGAGAGAGAGAGCGAGAGAGTGTGTGAGAGAGCGAGAGAGTGTGTGAGAGAGAGCGAGAGAGTGTGTGAGAGAGCGAGAGAGTGTGTGAGAGAGAGCGAGAGAGTGTGTGAGAGAGAGCGAGAGAGTGTGTGAGAGAGCGAGAGAGTGTGTGAGAGAGCGAGAGAGTGTGAGAGAGAGCGAGAGAGTGTGTGAGAGAGAGCGAGAGTGTGTGAGAGAGAGCGAGAGAGTGTGAGAGAGAGAGAGCGAGAGAGTGAGAGAGAGCGAGAGAGTGTGAGAGAGCGAGAGAGTGTGAGAGAGCGAGAGAGTGTGAGAGAGCGAGAGAGTGTGAGAGAGCGAGAGAGCGAGAGAGCGTGAGAGAGCGAGAGAGTGTGAGAGAGCGAGAGAGTGTGAGAGAGCGAGAGAGTGTGAGAGCGCGAGAGAGCGCGAGTGTGTGAGAGAGCGAGAGTGTGCGAGAGAGTGTGCGGAAAGAGAGTGAGAGAGAGAGTGTGAGAGAGAGAGTGAGAGAGAGAGAGTGTGTGTGAGAGTGTGCGAAAGAGAGTGAGAGAGCGAGAGTGTGCGAGAGAGTGTGCGAAAGAGAGTGAGAGAGAGTGTGAGAGAGAGAGTGTGAGAGAGAGAGTGTGTGAGAGAGAGAGAGAGTGTGTGAGAGAGAGAGAGAGTGTGTGAGAGAGAGAGAGAGTGTGTGAGAGAGAGAGAGAGTGTGAGAGAGAGAGAGTGTGTGAGAGTGTGTTCGAGAGTGTGTTCGAGAGAGAGTGCGAGAGAGAGTGCGAGAGAGAGTGCGAGAGAGAGTGCGAGAGAGAGTGCGAGAGAGAGTGCGAGAGAGAGTGCGAGAGAGAGTGCGAGAGAGAGTGCGAGAGAGAGTGCGAGAGTGAGTGCGAGAGTGAGTGCGAGAGTGAGTGCGAGAGTGAGTGCGAGAGTGAGTGCGAGCGAGGGGGAGAGCGAGAGGGCGAGGGGGGAAGGGAGAGCGAGAGGGCAAGGGGGGAAGGGGGAGAGCGAGAGGGCAAGGGGGGAAGGGGGGAGAGCGAGAGGGCAAGGGGGGAAGGGGGAGAGCGAGAGGGCAAGGGGGGAAGGGGGAGAGAGCGAGGGGGGAAGGGGAGAGAGCGAGGGGGGAAGGGGGAGAGAGCGAGGGGGAAGGGGGAGAGCGAGGGGGAAGGGGGAGAGAGCGAGGGGGGAAGGGGGGAGAGAGCAAGGGGGGAAGGGGAGAGAGCGAGGGGGGAAAGGGGAGAGAGCGAGGGGGGAAAGGGGGAGGAGAGCGAGGGGGGAAAGGGGAGAGAGCGAGGGGGGAAAGGGGAGAGAGCGAGGGGGGAAAGGGGAGAGAGCGAGGTGGGGAAAGGGGAGAGAGCGAGGGGGGAAAGGGGGAGAGAGCGAGGGGGGAAAGGGGAGAGAGCGAGGGGGGAAAGGGGAGAGAGCGAGGGGGGAAAGGGGAGAGAGCGAGGGGGAAAGGGGAGAGAGCGAGGGGGGAAAGGGGAGAGAGCGAGGGGGAAGGGGGAGAGAGCGGGGGAAGGGGGAGAGAGCGAGGGGGAAGGGGGAGAGAGCGAGGGGGGAAGGGGGAGAGAGCGAGGGGGGAAGGGGGAGAGAGCGAGGGGGGAAGGGGGAGAGAGCGAAGGGGGGAAGGGGGAGAGAGCGAGGGGGAAGGGGGAGAGAGCGAGGGGGGAAGGGGGGGGAGAGCGAGGGGGGAAGGGGGGGAGAGCGAGGGGGGAAGGGGGGAGAGAGCGAGGGGGGAAGGGGGAGAGAGCGAGGGGGGAAGGGGGGAGAGAGCGAGGGGGGAAGGGGGGAGAGAGCGAGGGGGGAAGGGGGAGAGAGCGAGGGGGAAGGAGGGGAGAGAGCGAGGGGGGAAGGGGGAGAGCGAGGGGGGAAGGGGGAGAGAGCGAGGGGGGAAGGGGGAGAGAGCGAGGGGGGAAGGGGGAGAGAGCGAGGGGGGAAGGGGGAGACCGAGGGGGAAGTGCGAGGGGAAAGGGGAAGAGCGAGGGGGAAGGGGGAGAGCGAGAGAGAGGGGGAAAGGGGGAGAGCGAGAGAGAGGGGGAAAGGGGGAGAGAGAGGGGAAAGGGTAGAGGAGAGAGAGAGGGGGAAAGGGGAGAGCGAGAGAGAGGGGGAAAGGGGAGAGCGAGAGAGAGAGGGGGAAAGGGGAGAGCGAGAGAGAGAGGGGGAAAGGGGAGAGCGAGAGAGAGAGGGGGAAAGGGGAGAGCGAGGGGGAAAGGGGAGAGCGAGAGAGAGGGGGAAAGGGGGAGAGCGAGAGAGAGGGGGAAAGGGGGAGAGCGAGAGAGAGGGGGAAAGGGGAGAGCGAGAGAGAGGGGGAGAGGGGGAAAGGGGAGAGCGAGGAGAGAGGGGAGAGGGGGAAAGGGGAGAGCGAGAGAGAGGGGGAGAGGGGAAGGGAGAGCGAGAGAGAGGGGGAGAGGGGGAAAGGGGAGAGCGAGAGAGAGGGGGAGAGGGGGAAAGGGGGAGAGCGAGAGAGAGGGGGAGAGGGGGAAAGGGGAGAGCGAGAGAGAGGGGGAAAGGGGGAGAGCGAGAGAGAGGGGGAAAGGGGAGAGCGAGAGAGAGGGGGAAAGGGGAGAGCGAGAGAGAGGGGGAAAGGGGAGAGCGAGAGAGAGGGGGAAAGGGGAGAGTGAGAGAGAGGGGGAAAGGGGAGAGCGAGAGCGAGAGGGGGGGAAAGGGGGAGAGCGAGAGAGGGGGGAAGGGGAGAGAAAGAGAGGGGGGAAGGGGAGAGAGAGAGAGAGGGGGGAAAGGGGAGAGAGAGAGAGAGGGGGAAAGGGGGAGAGAGAGGGGGAAAGGGGGGAGAGAGAGGGGGAAAGGGGGAGAGAGAGGGGGAAAGGGGGAGAGAGAGAGAGGGGGAAAGGGGGAGAGAGCGAGAGAGGGGGAGAGCGAGAGAGAGGGGGGAAAGGGGGAGAGCGAGAGAGAGGGGGAAAGGGGGAGAGCGAGAGAGAGGGGGAAAGGGGGAGAGCGAGAGAGAAGGGGAAAGGGGGAGAGCGAGAGAGAGGGGGAAAGGGGAGAGCGAGAGAGAGGGGGAAAGGGGAGAGCGAAAGAGAGGGGGAAAGGGGAGAGCGAGAAGGCAAGAGAAAGGGGGGAGAGCGAGAGAGAGGGGGAAGGGGGAGAGCGAGAGGGCGAGAGAGAGGGGGAAGGCGGAGAGGGCGAAGGGGGAGAGCAAGAGAAAGGGGGAAGGGGGAAAGGGCGAGAGAGAGGGGGGAAGGGGGTGAGGGCGAGAGAGAGGGGGAAGGGGGAGAGCGAGAGGGGGAAAGGGGAGAGCGAGAGAGAGGGGAGGGAGAGAGGGAGACAAGAGAGAGAGGGGGAAAGGGGGGAGAGAGAGGAGGGAGAAAGAGAGAGGGGGGAAGGGGGGGAGAGAGGGGGGGAAGGGGGAGAG
Organism: Ascaphus truei; assembly: GCF_040206685.1. Lineage (NCBI taxonomy): Eukaryota > Metazoa > Chordata > Amphibia > Anura > Ascaphidae > Ascaphus > Ascaphus truei. Next base: position 2,866 of record NW_027454150.1, on the reverse strand, counting down.
AGAGCAAATGGAAGAAGAGGAAGGAAAGAGCAATTAAGTAAAGAAGAGCGAGGGAACAAGGCGGAGATTGGGAGATAGAGCGCCACAAAGCGCCACACCTCCTCACCTGGCCTCTGCCCGGCTTCTCCTTTGGAACAAACATGGAGACGACCGCCCCGTATTTCTGACATTCGTCTCTCACGTCTTCCACAACGTCTGATGGGAATTAAAACACAAAACAGTGTGAGAGAGAGGCCGGCACCGTGCACGGGTGTGTGAGAGAGCGAGAGGCCGGCACCGTGCACGGTGTGTGTGAGAGAGCGAGAGGCCGGCACCGTGCGCGGGTGTGTGAGAGAGCGAGAGGCCGCACGTGCGTGGGTGTGTGAGAGAGCGAGAGGCCGGCACCGTGCGTGGGTGTGTGAGAGAGCGAGAGGCCGGCACCGTGCGTGGGTGTGTGAGAGAGAGCCCGGCACTGTGCGTGGGTGTGTGACAGAGAGGCCGGCACCGTGCGTGGGTGTGTGACAGAGAGGCCGGCACCGTGCGCGGATGTGTGTGAGAGAGGCCGGCACCATGCGTGGGTGTGTGTGAGAGAGGCCGGCACCATGCGTGGGTGTGTGAGAGAGCGAGAGGCCGGCACCGTGCGCGGATGTGTGTATGTGAGAGAGAGGCCGGCACCGTGCTGTGGGTGTGTGTATGTGAGAGAGAGGCCGGCACCGTGCGTGGTGTGTGTGAGAGAGAGGCCGGCACCGTGCGTGGGTGTGTGAGAGAGTGAGAGGCCGGCACCGTGCGTGGGTGTGTGAGAGAGAGGCCGGCACCGTGCGTGGGTGTGTGAGAGAGAGGCCGGCACCGTGCGTGGGTGTGTGAGAGAGAGGCCGGCACCGTGCGTGGGTGTGTGAGAGAGAGGCCGGCACCGTGCGTGGGTGTGTGAGAGAGTGAGAGGCCGGCACCGTGCGTGGGTGTGTGAGAGAGCGAGAGGCCGGCACCGTGCGTGGGTGTGAGATAGCGAGAGGCCGGCACCGTGCGTGGGTGTGTGAGAGAGAGGCCGGCACCGTGCGTGGTGTGTGTGAGAGAGCGAGAGGCCGGCACCGTGCGTGGGTGTGTGAGAGAGCGAGAGGCCGGCACCGTGCGTGGGTGTGTGAGAGAGCGAGAGGCCGGCACCGTGCGTGGGTGTGTGAGAGAGCGAGAGGCCGGCACCGTGCGTGGGTGTGTGAGAGAGTGAGAGGCCGGCACCGTGCGTGGGTGTGTGAGAGAGTGAGAGGCCGGCACCATGCGTGGGTGTGTGAGAGTGAGAGCCCGGCACCGTGCGTGGGTGTGTGAGAGAGTGAGAGGCCGGCACCGTGCGTGGGTGTGTGAGAGAGCGAGAGGCCGGCACCGTGCGTGGGTGTGAGATAGCGAGAGGCCGGCACCGTGCTGTGGGGTGTGTGAGAGAGCGAGAGGAGGCCGGCACCGTGCGTGGGTGTGTGAGAGGAGCGAGAGGGCCGGCACCGTGCGTGGGTGTGTGAGAGAGCGAGAGGCCGGCACCGTGCGTGGTGTGTGAGAGAGTGAGAGGCCGGCACCGTGCGTGGGTGTGTGAGAGAGTGAGAGGCCGGCACCATGCGTGGGTGTGTGTGAGAGCGAGAGGCCGGCACCGTGCGTGGGTGTGTGTGAGAGTGAGAGGCCGGCACCGTGCGTGGATGTGTGTGTGAGAGAGAGCCCGGCACCGTGCGTGGGTGTGTGAGAGAGTGAGAGGCCGGCACCGTGCGTGGGTGTGTGAGAGAGTGAGAGGCCGGCACCATGCGTGGGTGTGTGAGAGAGAGGCCGGCACCGTGCGTGGGTGTGTGAGAGAGCGAGAGGCCGGCACCGTGCGTGGGGTGTGTGAGAGAGTGAGAGGGCCGGCACCATGCGTGGGTGTGTGATAGAGAGGCCGGCACCGTGCGTGGGTGTGTGACAGAGAGGCCGGCACCGTGCGTGGGTGTGTGAGAGAGTGAGAGGCCGGCACCGTGCGTGGGTGTGTGTGAGAGCGAGAGGCCGGCACCGTGCGTGGGTGTGTGAGAGAGTGAGAGGCCGGCACCGTGCGTGGGGTGTGTGAGAGAGAGCGAGAGGCCGGCACCATGCGTGGGTGTGTGTGAGAGCGAGAGGCCGGCACCGTGCGTGGGTGTGTGAGAGAGCGAGAGGCCGGCACGTGCGTGGGTGTGTGAGAGAGCGAGAGGCCGGCACCGCGCGTGGGTGTGTGAGAGAGTGAGAGGCCGGCACCGTGCGTGGGTGTGTGAGAGAGAGGCCGGCAACGTGCGTGGGTGTGTGAGAGAGCGAGAGGCCGGCACCATGCGTGGGTGTGTGAGAGAGCGAGAGGCCGGCACCGTGCGTGGGTGTGTGAGAGAGCGAGAGGCCGGCACCGTGCGTGGGTGTGTGTGAGAGAGGCCAGCACCGTGCGTGGGTGTGTGAGAGAGAGGCCGGCACCATGCATGGGTGTGTGAGAGAGGCTGGCACCGTGCGTGGGTGTGTGAGACAGCGAGAGAGGCCAGCGCCTGTGTGGGTGTATGTGAGAGCGAGAGGCCGGCACCGTGCGTGGGTGTGTGAGAGCGAGAGGCTGGCACCGTGCGTGGGTGTGTGAGAGAGAGCCCGGCACCGTGCGTGGGTGTGTGAGAGAGAGGCCGGCACGTGCGTGGTTGTGTGAGAGAGCGAGAGGCCGGCACCGTGCGTGGGTGTGCGCGTGTAAGTGTGCTAAAGAGGGTCCCAGCAGAGCATGAGTGAGAGTGGCTCGGCACTGCCTGTTCTAATGTAATTAATAAGAACATGCTGACCACGGATCCCTGCCACGTCTCACTGAAGCCACGTTCTACTGCACCCAGAATAAGCCGCACCAACCTTCATATTCCTCCTCAGCCCGGGACACGTTCTCATCCAGCAA
>NW_027454149.1:0-99050 GCF_040206685.1 Ascaphus truei | reverse complement strand
CAGACACACAGGCACACAGGCACACTCACAGGCACACTCACAGACACACAGGCACACTGACAGACACACAGGCACACTCACAGACACACTCACAGACACACAGGCACACTGACAGACACACACACACACACACACAGGCACACAGGCACACTGACAGGCACACTCACAGACACACAGGCACACTCACAGACACACAGGCACACTGACAGACACACAGGCACACTCACAGACACACAGGCACACTGACAGGCAAACTCACAGGCACACTCACAGACACACAGGCACACTCACAGGCACACAGGCACACTCACAGACACTCAGTCTGTCACTCACACAATCACCGGGTCACACGTGGCAGCAGTGGGGTCTCCGCACGGCAGTGGGCCCTCTCCAAGACATGGGACACACAGCGCAGCGTGGGCCTCAGCAGCAGCAGCAGCAGCAGCAGGTCCCAGCAGCAGCAGCAGGTCCCAGCAGCAGCAGGTCCCAGCAGCAGCAGCAGGTCCCAGCAGGAGCAGCAGCAGGTCCCAGCAGCAGCAGCAGCAGGTCCCAGCAGCAGCAGCAGGTCCCAGCAGCAGCAGCAGCAGGTCCCAGCAGGAGCAGGAGCAGGCCCCAGCAGCAGCAGCAGGTCCCAGCAGGAGCAGGTCCCAGCAGGAGCAGGTCCCAGCAGGAGCAGGTCCCAGCAGGAGGCGCGCACGGGGGAAGCTGGGTTTGCCCTTCCCCTCCGTCCCACGTGGGGAGCGGAGGGTGCAGGGGGGCTGGATCGCGCGCTTGTTTTGGGCTTCCCCCTCCGTCCCACGTGGGGAGCGGAGGGGGGAGGGTGTGGGGGCTGGATCGCGCGCGGCGCTTGTTTTGGGCTTTCCCCTCCGTCCCACGTGGGGAGCGGAGGGTGCAGGGGGGCTGGATCGCGCGCTTGTTTTGGGCTTCCCCTCCGTCCCACGTGGGGAGCGGAGGGGGGAGGGTGTGGGGGCTGGATCGCGCGCGGCGCTTGTTTTGGGCTTCCCCCTCCGTCCCACGTGGGGAGCGGAGGGGGGGGGCTTGGTTGCGCGCGGGGCTTGGTTTGGGCTCCCCCTCCGTCCCACGTGGGGAGCGGAGGGGGGGGGCTGGGTTGCGCGCGGGGCTTGGTTTGGGCTTCCCCCTCCGTCCCACGTGGGGAGCGGAGGGGGGGGGCTGGGTTGCGCGCGGGGCTTGGTTTGGGCTTCCCCCTCCGTCCCACTTGGGGAGCGGAGGGGGGGGGCTGGGTTGCGCGCGGGGCTTGGTTTGGGCTTCCCCCTCCGTCCCACGTGGGGGGGGGGAGGGATGCGGGGGATTCTGGGTTGCTGGGGGGAACAGGCAGCGCAAATGGCAGGACACTCTGCTTGCCCTGTGCACGCGCGCCGGGACCACAGGATTTGCCGCCATTTTTTTTTACTTTTTTTTAACCCAATCAGGGAGGGGGATTATTTATTTATTTATTTAAAAAAAAAAAAAAAAAAATTGGCACGAGCAGGGGAATTCATTGAGCTGCAGCACGGGTCGCCAGCTGCCTAAATCCACTCGCAACGGGCGACAGGTTAACATTATTTGTCGAGCACTGATGATAACTATATACAAATATATTCAGGGACAATACAAGGAGCTTTCAAAAGAACTATTCATACCACGGGCAGTAGAAAGGCCTCAGGGCCATCCCTTAAGGTTGGAGGAAAGGAAATTTCACCAGCAAAAACGGAAAGGGTTCTTTACAGTAAGGGCAGTTAAAATGTGGAATTCATTACCCATGGAGACTGTGATGGCAGATACAATAAATTTGTTCAAAAAAATGTTGGACATCTTTTTAGATGGGAAAGGTATTCAGGGATATACCAAATAAGTATACATGGGAAGGATGTTGATCCAGGGATTAATCCGGTTGTCAATTCTTAGAGTCAGGAAGGAATTAATTTTTCCCCTTAATGGGGGTTTTTGTTTGCCTTCCTCTGGATCAATAAGTCAGTATAGATATAGGATCAAGTATCTGTTGTCTAAATTTAGCATAGGTTGAACTTGATGGACCTGCGTCTTTTTTCAATCTCATCTACTATGTAACTATGTAACTATGTAACTATGTAACTTCTGTTACTCCATAACATCCGCATGGATTTGCAAAATCAAACATATTACATTTAGTTGGATTGTACACTCTGCAGCGCTTGTCATCCTGGGGGACCACCCACTCCAGTTTCTTTTCTAGTATCCCCCTGGGTTATTTTGACTTTTATCACTTTGAGGTTTGTCGATGTTTTCTTAGTCATGTATATTTGAATCTGAGAGAATATTGCAATGTTATTTTTCTTTGCTTCTATGTGTGTTAACATGTGTCCTTTAGAAGTTATTTTCATGCCTGGTTTTACCGTGACTTTGATATTCCTGATACAGTTCAACCCCGGTATAATGCGATCCTTTACAACGCGAATCCGCTTATAACGCGATGCAAGCATGGCTCCCAATTTTCATATTTATGAATACTTTACAACACGATTATTGGTATCTTAAATACTTTATTGAGCAATGCATACAATTGTACATTATTTCTAACGCGATCCGCTTATAATGCGATGTGATTCTTTGGACCCCAAGCACAGCGTTATAAGGGGGTAGAGCTGTATTTTTGTACCACTGTGGTTAAATACTATAAAAAGCCATACACGCTGTTAATATTACTATTATGTATGGTTTTATAGTTTCGCTTCTGATCTATATGGATTAGGAAGTATATTAGAAATATCCTTATCAGCCACCTCTATGCGTATTACAAAATATGTTTAACATGCCCCCCCTTTTTCTCACAAGATAGGGATTATCTTTTTAAGATTCGTGCAGTTGGTCCTGTATCAAGTCTATGTTGGCCATGGCTTAACATGTCATCATCCGTTTACATCTAATCACCATCAGATGTTTTTCGGAAAAAGGGGGGCTATATAATTCACCTATGTCAATGTTGAAACATACATCCTTGAGAAAGCGTGTTTAAGCGTGAAACGCCTGGGAGTGCTTTTCCTTGTTTTCTCCTTATGTTTTTTACCATGTAGTTTAATAAATCTTTTTTTTATTTTTGTATTCCCCCTGTGAGTTGCTGAGTGCTTATTTCTATGCGCTTTTCTCTATGGGTATGTTGTCCGTCTTTTCTCCTGCTAGTTTCTTGTATTCCAATCTGCGATTGGCGTGACACACAGCAGCTCTCCAGGTTCGCTACACAGGATTCATACTTGCCAAGCCACTAGGAGACGGTGATTCATCCAGAGCTGCCATTCTCTGCACCGATCAGAGATCGGACTAGGAACTTTGCTTCGGAATGGGGCTTCAGAGGTAATTTGATTTTTCCTCTGTTGTGCTTTCCCCTTACCAGTTGTTCCTATCTAGCCCTGTGCTTAAAGTCCATTATATATCTCTGCTAGTCTTTATCTCCACATCATTGGACTCAGCAAGATCCCAGTTACTTCTCATATCTGCCGAATACAGCTGTTGACTATACCCAGATCTATTAAACACATACACTTTTCTATTCAAACCAAGGACTTATGGAAATTTTATCTTTCTAGGCTAGTCTTAGAGCTATGAATGGCTGCTTTTTTGCTCCTTGCTCTACCCCCACAGAGAGATCGATGAAGGAGGTGCTAGCAAAAGAGACACTGAAAGTATGATGGGAGATGTAGGGGGAGATCCAGGATAGAGCTTTGTTATGAATAACAAGAGTATGGAGAATGTGAAGGAGAAGAGGGTGGTCCACAGTGTCAAATGCTGCAGAGAGGTCAAGTAGTATGAGCAGAGTGTAATTTCTTCTTTCTTTGGCAGCATGCAGGTCATTAGTTATTTTAGTGAGGGCTGTTTCAGTGGAGTGAGCCGTGCAGAAGCCAGATTGTAGAGGATCTAGGAGAGAATAGGTGTTGAGAAAATGGAGCTAACAATAGAATACAAGACATTCAAGGAGTTTGGAGGCAAAAGGCAGGAGAGAGACAGTTCGATAATTAGAAAGACAGGTAGGGTCAAGCTTGCTGTTTTTGAGTAATGGTATAACTGTTGCATATTTGAAGGAGAAGGGAAAGGTACCAGAGTAGAGGGAAGAGTTAAAAATCTGTGTGAGCATAGGGATTATAGTAGAAGCAAGAGGTTTTAGTAGATGGAAGGGAATGGGGTCAAGCGGGCAGGTGGTAGAGGGAGAAGAAGAGATCAACAGTGACACATCCTCCTCCGAGACAACGGAAAAAGAGTCAAGGAAGGCAGGAGGAGAGTTAGGAAGCGGTGTGGGATGGGAGGAGGACAGAACACAAACCCCAGCAAGCTCTTTTTGGGAACCACTGAGCCCCCACAAAATATATGTATGTATTTAAGTGTCAAAATGGAGTGCTATTGGGCGTGGCATATGTATACAACAGACGACAGAGAAGCCCAATGCTACATCCAACATGACAGAAATACACAGTAAAATACTTATATATTCTCTTGAAAAAGGGTTATTTAGTTTAACCCTTTGGCCAAAGCGTTGTTAGCTTGCGAGCCACGACAAAGCAGATACCCGTTCGCAAGTCCTAACACTACCAGATAAAATACTAATATACCTCTATTAGGATTAAAAGCCTCATATACCTCTATTACGAGGGAGAAAGACCACAGTGGGTCTATATCCAGTAGAATGAAAGGACCTACTAACTTGGGGAGGGGCGGAGGAAATAGAGGGAATGTTCTGATGTTGGATTCCACCTTTTCCTTAAAATAGTCAGCAAAATCCTGAGGTGAAATGGCAGATGAAAAGGAGGCAGCCAAGGGTGGTCTGAGTACAGTCAAAGACAGAGAAGTCGGCGTGGGTTAAACTTGTGCGTGTTTATTGAAAAGTAGGTTTGTGTTTTCTTATATGTATTGTTTTTTTGTTTTTTTTTAATATGCATTGTTTTTTTTGTTTTTTTTAACATGCATTGTTGAAGTGAAACTTCTTTCGTGGCACCTAGTCCTGATGGGACAAAACGGGATAGATGGGGGGCGAAATGTAAAACGGAAGTGACGTAACGTAATGGACACCGCTCCGCTCACACGTCCCCTGTCATATGCGGCAGCAGCGGCGGCGATAGTCGCCGTCGCCGCTCCTAATCGCCGCTGCACCTCCCACCCCCACACCACACACCCGGCTGCTGACATATGCGGTGGCGATAGCTGCCGCTGCTCCTAACGGCCTAGCTTTTCCATGGCTGCTGTTCCCCGCCCGCTGCCATGCCGCGCATGCGCAGTTGTGATGGCGCCGCTGACAGACGCCACACATGCGCAGAAGTGGCTGGCAGCGGCGTCGTTCCCCCCATACGCTCCTAACGCCCATTGGCAGTGGCGCCATTCAGCCCTCCACTGACGAGGGCTTTCGCGGGCCCCCTGTGCCCGCAGGAAGCTGTGGCACACGGCGCAAACCCGGGCGCATACCACACGGCACAGGGGCTCGGTAACTCATGCCCGTGCCGGGCGCATGTACCCCACGGGGGGGTGCAGAATTTGCATGCGGGGGGTGTATGCAGAATTTGCGTAAGGTGGGGGGGAGAGAGGTGGTGCGCAATGCTACACCCCGCCCCTGGCTACTGCAGGACACACACACACTGACTGACCCCCACACACACACACACTGACTGACCCACACACACACACTGACTGACACACATACACACACTGACTCACATACATACACTGACGCACATACACACACTGACGCACATACACACTGACACACATATACCCACACTGACTGACACACATACACACACTGACTGACACACATACACACACACACTGACTGACACACATACACACGCACACACTGACTGACACACACACTGACTGACACACACATACACACACTGAAATACACTGACTGACACACATACACACACACTGACTGACACACATACACACACACACACTGACTGACACACACACTGACTGACACACATACACACACACTGACTGACACACACTGACTGACACACACACATACACACACACACACACTGGCTGACACACATACACACATACACACATACACACACTGACTGACATACACACACACTGACTGACATACACACACACACACACTGACTGACTGACATACACACACACTGACTGACACACATACACACATACACACACTGACTGACATACATACACACACACACACACACACACTGACTGACATACACACACACACACACACACACACACACACACACACACACTGACTAACATACACACACACACACACACACACACACACACACACACACACACTGACTGACACACATATACACACACACACTGACTGACACACATACACACACACACACTGACTGACACACACATACACACACTGAAACACACTGACTGACACACATACACACACACTGACTGACACACATACACACACACACACACACTGACTGATACACACACACTGACACACATACACACACACTGACTGACACACACATACACACACACACACACACTGGCTGACACACATACACACATACACACACTGACTGACATACACACACACTGACTGACATACACACACACACACACACACACTGACTGACTGACATACACACACACACACACTGACTGACACACATACACACATACACACACTGACTGACATACATACACACACACACACACACACACTGACTGACACACACACACACACACACACACACACACACACACACACACACACACACACACACACACACACACACACTGATTGACATACACACACACACACACACACACTGACTGACACACATATACACACACACACTAACTGACACACATACACACACACTGACACACATACACACACTGACACACATACCCATACACACACTGACTGACACACATTCACACAAGGAATTCACATTTAGGGCTCTATGCAGTAAGCGTTGATAAGGATTTTTTCGCCATTTTACTGCCAAAATTGGGTTTGAGATTCAGTAAGCGCCGATAAGTGCTTGATTTCGGCAGGTTTCGTAGCCGATAATTTTGTTATGGCCAGTCTGCTGCCGATAAGCCTGTTTTCGGCACTTATCGCCACTTTTTTAATTCGGCTGGATTCAAGTAGCAAAATTAGCTTATCGGGGCTGATCGGCACTAAGAAATTGAGACTTTATGGCCAATTTCTCCCGCCAACTAAAGTTGGCAAGTTGGAGGGGAGAACGATCGCTAAGGTTGCCGGAACGACACTTAGAAAAAAAAAATCATCTGTACATCAATGGAGTCAATGGAGCGGGGACGTATAACAGTATAGTACTGTTTACGTTCCATTGCTCACAATACAAATGTGATTAGCATTACAGTGTGGGGGGCATTCACTGCATTGTGTCACACCTGACGTGTATTATTTGATTTACATTGTACTTTTATATGTTTTCAGCATTTGCGTCTCACATTACTCATCATGTGATGATGTGTCAAGGGAAAATCCTATACTCAACTCTTAAAGGAGAACCTCACATCATATGACACATTTTACTGAACTGAGCGACAATTGTTTATATGATGTTACACATGTCACACATCTAACACATTCACCGTATATTCATGTTGCTTTACATTACACAATGCTTGTAATGTGTAACGCATCTTTAAACGTTCATGTACATCTTTCTTCTCATGTTTACATGTACTTTGGGTCCTCCCTTTTTTCATGACGTCCGTTATTGGACAGTCAATCACATTGTAGATCTACATAGCCTGAGGAAGTCCAGTACTTGGACGAAACGCTTTGCTCTTTACCTGGACCATTTTATTGCACATTACAGAGGTGGCAGAGGTGTAGTTGCAGCTCCCCATCCGGACGCGGAAGAGAGAGACCCCCTACAACTATACACCACACTGCCTACCCCTTGTTTTTACCTTTCACAGAATCGTTTGTTTTCTGTGTTTATTTTTTATGTTTTATTAAAGTTAGCTTTCACCCTCCAGACACCAGTACAAATTCATGGGTGAAGGGTGGGTATCGTGCCTGTGTGGCTTAACCCCTTAATTTCCTTTGCGGTTATTATCCGATAAGGTGTTTAAGGGGTAAATTGATTTCTGAATGTAATTGCAATGTATTGGCTTGGTTTTGGCTATGTTTTGTGTGGGCAAGAGAAGGAAGGCGCTGGCATCGGACACTTCGTATTGATGAGGTCAGTAGTACTTTATTTATTTGTATATGCTAGTTAATGTTTTTAATAATGGGCAATTAATCTATTATCCATATCTGGATAATAGTTATTTTGCACATTATTGTACTGTAGGTGTTGGGGGGGAGGGTGTATGTATTGAATGTATAGGCCAGGTTTATTTTTTTTACATTCAGGGTTTGATTCCGTGGTTTTGCGTGGGGCCTATGGAGACCACCTGTGGGTATCCTCGGGTATCCTAAAGGGTATCAGGCTGGTGGTTCCATGGGTGACACATGCGGGGATGATGATGTGTGGTCCCACTTCTGTGGGGGCACCGCGGACCCGTAGTCTGCGGGCATGACGATGTGTGGTCCCACTTCTGTGGGGGCACCTCCGACCCGTAGGTGCGGGGATGATGATGTGTGGTCCCACTTCTGTGGGGGCACCGCGGACCCGTAGTGAGCACCCGTGAGTTCCCCAGACCCCCATGGGAACCACCCGAGGCCCCGCAGACACCTGTGGGTTTGACCCGGGGCTCCCAGACATCCTTGGGCCTACCGTGGGGACACAATTGTGGCTCACGGTGACCCAAGGAGACCACCTGGGCGCCATGGTGCTGGCAGGATCCACCAGCAGGCCTCCAGAACCTGTGGAATGCTGCTGGTAAACTGTAGGTCTGTCCAGGTGCCCTGCCAGCCCACCGGGGACTAGCGTGGGGCTGCGTTATGGACCCTGAATGTAAAAGAATAAATCTTGTATTTATGGGGGGGGCACAGGGGGTGGGTAATGTATTTAATAAATAGAATGTTGTTTATTGTGGGGCTGTGCATTGTTTTGATTGCGGGGACTGGGGGTGGGGGGTGGAGTGTTTCCCCAACGGTATGTGGGTAGGCCTCCCTTGTGGGTAGTTAGTGGGTGAGGGTTGAGGGTAGTTAGGCCTCACGGGGTGGGGGGTTAGAGTGGGAGGGTATGTACAGTAGGCGTCCCGAGTGGTGGGTGAGGGTGGGTTAACCCCTTCATGACTGTAGCGGTTAATAACCGCTATGGTGATTAAGGGGTTAGGGGACATTACTTTGAAAGTGTTAATTTTTTTCTCTGTTTTACTGTACAGCAGCGGAGGTTGCCATTGGTAGTGGGTAGTGTATTGAATGTATTTATTGGTTATTATGCCTTAACCCCTTCATTACCTTAGCGGCTATACGCTATGCTAATGAAGCCTCATTTCTGAACTTTTAATAATATTGTGCAGGAGCAGGGGGTCCCCTGAGATTAGATTTCTGTCTCAGGGAACCCCCTGCTCACTGTACAATATTATTAAAAAGACAGAAATGCTGCTTCTTTACCATAGCGCATAGCCGGTAAGCTAAAGAATGATTCTTTAATGATGTGTGTGTTTTATTCACAGTGTAGATGTGCAGGGGGTCTCCGGAGCTGAAGCGCACAGGTTTCAGGTCTGGGGACCCCGTGCCCCCCGAGATACAGGCCCCTTTAGGGGGTGCCGGTATCCCTCTGCTCTGCTTGGTTTACAGGCCGCGATCACGTGATCGGGGCTTTTAACGCAGAGGGATACCGGCACCCCCTAAAGGGGCCTGTATCTCGGGGGGCACGGGGTCCCCCGACCTGAAACCAGTGCGGTTCAGCTCCACAGACCCCATGCACATCTACACTATAAATAAAAATGTATTTCAAATGTATTTATTTGTATTTATTTATTTATTTATTTATTGCGGGGATGCTGTGTGTGATTATTTTTTATTGTGTTTAGCGGGGGTGGGTGACGGGGTTTATAAATGTGAGTTTATAAATAAAATAAAGAATATTATTTCTAGGGCCCTTAGAACAGAAGTTCCCACGCCAATTGCGCACTCATTGCTCTTTTGTTACAATGTTGCTGGTCTTGCGGGTTTGCAGTCTGGCAGCAAAAAGCAGTTTGTACAGTAGTACAGAGTGTGAGATAAATTAACCAGTTCTTTTATTGCTGAAGTCGCCACCAAAAACTTTTATTTACAAATACAGTACAAAAACCGTGCAACACACAACAACATTCAGTATCCTTTGTTTAAGTACAGCAGGTACTATAGGGTAAAACATGTACTGTACAGTACAGCACAATATTACAGTATGGTCTCACTGAAAGTCCTCCCCATTTTCCAGCCATGGCCGATGCCTTGCATGGCGCAAAACGCCATTAATGCAGTCTCTAACGCCTCTCATTACAGGATCTGTAACAGGGTAATAGCGCTGCATTTCTTCCACAATCTTTTTCCTTAAATTGGCAGGAAGGGCCTTTTTTTGGCGATTCCCATCATAGTTCACTTTGAACACCCACGCGCAGTACAATGTGTAGGGAACATGGTGTTTAAATATGATCAAGGCATACTTGTGTGGTATACCAGCACTCCTCACCCTATACTTCTCCCTCAGCGCCGGTGGCAGATCGCACAGGGAGATGTCGGGATCTGTTTGTATGCGAGCGGGTGTAGGAGGTCTTTTGGGAGCGGGTGTACTTGAGGCGATGGGCAATGGTAGGGTGTCTGGGAGGAAGCTTTCCTCCGGTAGTGGTCGCCGGGTTGTCTCCTGGCGTGGTCTTGACGGGGTTGTCATGTCCTCCTCAATAGCATAGTACACTGTATCTTCTGGTGGAGGGGGTGTGCTTGGTGATGGAAGGGGGTTGAAGGTACCATGCATCACATCCATGTCACCCCCCTGCTCCAGCGTCGGGGAAACAGGGGCATTAACACCGAGCAAATAATGTATGCCCGCTATGTCTGCCTCTATCTTGTCCATCCGTTGATCCATACATTGCTCCATATGTAGCATCCGTTGATCCAGCCGCTGCTCCATTTGTAGCATCCGTTGCTCCATATGTAGCACCGACTCCAGAAGCAGATCTAGCTTTGCCAGCACACTAGAATTCCCGGGGAGAACCACACTTAGCCCATTCAGGATCCGGTCTAACGAGCTGCTTGTGCATGGCATCTGGAGATCTGGGGGGATGGGTGCAACGGAGGATGAGATTGGGGTTCCCTGGAGAGAAGCGGCATCGATGGAGAGTGGAAGAGGTGACCTGGGGATGCCCGGTACAGGAGAAGCTGCAGCGTGGTGGAAGAGGGATGGAGAAGGTGACCGCTGGATTTCCGGGAGAGAAGCAGAGTCGTCCAAGAGCAAAGGAGACAGTGACCCGTTGATTTCAGAGGCAGCAGCATCTTCAGATGGAACCGGAGAAGATGGGGGTGGAGAAGCCGGGCTGAAGATTTCCGGGACAGCTACAGCAGAGTCATCGAAGCAAATGGGAGCTAGTGGTCTGCGGATTCGGTGAGTTGGCTGCCATTCGTCTTGCGTACCGAGCACAGTACCGTATTTCTTCCTCACATAATAAGGCTGACGTGTTTTAAAAGCCTTAGCCTTTGGGGTCAGCAGAAGGTTTTCTTTGTTGGCCTTAGCCTGTCGCTTTGCCTTTGGCTTGGAAACGGTAACTGCCTTTCTCTTTTTCAGTGTGGCAGGCACAGCAGAGGTGAGATGGTTCTTTCGTCCATAGAACCGGGGATGCTCCATGTAAGCGGGAGGCACAATGCAGTATCTGGACAATGGCTCAGATAAAGATCAGCAAGTGGTGGGCTATGCAACGTGTACAACCTTTTATGCATGGTGGCCAGGTACAGGTGTTGAAAGTGGGTGGTCTGTAATGTGAGTCATTAACATATAAATACACCATCCATTTTGTGGATTCACTGCACATTGAATACACATCGACTAAACATCGAATACACATTCTTGTGTTTGTATTTATTTCTACAGTACTCGCAGCAATGCCTGTTAAGAAGATTTCAAAGGATCTCAGCATGAGAATGAAGGAGATGTACACGAGCGGAAAACGAATTGCAGATATCCAGCGCTGGTTAACTGCTTCTGGCCTCGTTGTGCCATCAAGCACCGTGTGCTATCATGCACAAGGAAAAAACAGAGACCGCAAAAAGGCCCCAAAGATAACAAATGCGTAAGTATACTGTATTTATAAAATTTAACCAAAAAAAATATAGAAAACTGTAGTGTACATCTACAGTATACCGTATTTATATAGTATATTTATTATATTACAACAGTATATACTGTAGTGTACTGTATGTGTGGTCAATTTATATTTTTTGTGCAGCAGTATACACTTTTGGTATATTGCAATTCATCTTACAACGGAATATACAGTATATGATGTGTATTTATTATGATATAACAACAGTATACCGTATTTATATAGTATATTTATTATATTACAACAGTATATACTGTAGTGTACTGTATGTGTGGTCAATTTATATTTTTTGTGCAGCAGTATACACTTTTGGTATATTGCAATTCATCTTACAACGGAATATACAGTATATGATGTGTATTTATTATGATATAACAACAGTATACCGTATTTATATAGTATATTTATTATATTACAACAGTATATACTGTAGTGTACTGTATGTGTGGTCAATTTATATTTTTTGTGCAGCAGTATACACTTTTGGTATATTGCAATTCATCTTACAACGGAATATACAGTATATGATGTGTATTTATTATGATATAACAACAGTATACCGTATTTATATACTGTAGTATATTTATTATATTACAACAGTATATACTGTAGTGTACTGTATGTGTGGTCAATTTATATTTTTTGTGCAGCAGTATACACTTTTGGTATATTGCAATTCATCTTACAACGGAATATACAGTATATGATGTGTATTTATTATGATATAACAACAGTATACCGTATTTATATAGTATATTTATTATATTACAACAGTATATACTGTAGTGTACTGTATGTGTGGTCAATTTATATTTTTTGTGCAGCAGTATACACTTTTGGTATATTGCAATTCATCTTACAACGGAATATACAGTATATGATGTGTATTTATTATGATATAACAACAGTATATTTATATAGTATATTTATATTACAACAGTACTGTATACTGTATATTTTGTCTATTTATATTTATAGTACAGCAGTATACATTTTTTGTATATTTATATTTACTGTATATTACAACATTACATGTACAGTATACAGTATACATTTTATATTGCTGCATATAAATAACACAATTAATTTCTTTGCATTGTAGGGAGACTACTCTTCTGGTGGACAGAATAAGTGAGGAGAATGATGAGAGGAGCGCATTAAGGGTTAAAAACACTCTTCAGGAAAACCACAATCTGACTGTATCCGAGAGCAGCATAAAGAAGATGAGACGCAGAATTGGATGGAAATATGGACGTGTGAGGTTAGTAGTGGACAGTACAGGAGGTACTGTACTGTAAAGTAAAAGTGTTGTTTTGCAAACTGTACTGCGCTGTGACGCTAACATTTTTTATTCATTGTCATTACAGAGCGTACCCCATGATACGGGATGCAAACAAAATCAAAAGAGTGCTCCAGGCCCAGGCATGGATCGACAGCGGTGAGACTTTCCAGGATTGCATCTTCACTGATGAGTCTACTGTGTCGCTGGAGAGATTTGCAAGATTTGCGTTCCACAAAAAAGGCCGCATAACTTTGAAGCCACGGCCAAAACACCCTGTGAAGCTGCATGTGTGGGGAGCCATCTCTAGGCGTGGACCGGGATGCATTGTCGTCTTTGAAGGTACAATTTCTCAAATATAATGCCGCCTAATGCACTGTACTTGACTAGTGTTGCCTTACCGTATGCACTGTACTGTACTATTGAGCACTTTTCTTTTCTTGCTATAGGAATCATGAATAAAGATTTCTTCCAAGACAACATTGTGCCCATGATAGTGCGATACATCACACAAGACTTTCCCAATGGTCATCGCTTTTACCAGGACAATGATCCCAAGCACACCGCGTCGACGGCGCATATCCTTGAGCGCGGCATCAACTGGGTGAAGACGCCAGCGGAGTAAGTGCAGTAGACCGTGTCCCATTTATATGTTCCCCACTGTTTTTACTGTGTACTGTATCTCTTAAACTAATTGTCCTTTCTTTCCAATCACAGATCGCCAGACTTCAATCCGATCGAAATGGTCTGGCATCAGCTGAAGGACCACATCCGTAAATTGGCGAAACCCTCCAAGAAGGACGAGTTGTATAAAGCCATAATGAGTTTTTGGAACGATGTACTCACCGTGGAACGATGCAATAAATACATAGACCATATTGCCACTGTGTTGCCCATTGTCATCGCGAGCAATGGGCAAGCATCAGGAAAGTAGTACAGTGCTGTAGTATTGTACAGTAAGTACAGTATGATACAGGTAAGTATGGCACAGATTTTTTCTTTTCCAATATTCACAGTATACAGTAGTTCCAGTATACAGTACAGTAGACTAGTTTCACAAGACTACAGTAACTGCCTACTAACTGCTCCATTTTTTTCTTTCCAGAGAAAGCTGCACCAGCCACCTACTGTACAGTAGTTCTACCATAATACAGTACGCACATACAGTACAGTACAGTAACTGAACAAAGTTTTTATTTTCTTGTCGTTCCAGGAAAAAGGGTGCCCAAGGGGGAGGGGGGGCCTTGTGTTCGTCAAATCTGCTTGTGCAGTCAAATGTACAGTATATAAACAGCAGTAATGATGTACACAAAACCTCTCCTCTCTCAATGAACTACTGTACTATTATTTCACATTACTGTATATTGTACGATTATTTCACATTACTGTATATTTATCCTGTATATTTTCAGTAATTTAGAAGCAGTGGCTGTTCTGAACAGAACAGTTACTGTAAGCAAACGGATGCACATCAGATTTACATTTCAAATTCGAGAGGGGATTTTTCCAAAGCAGGCAGGCCTCCCTCTAAGGAAGGTGGATGGTGGGATGATACAGTACTCTGGCTGGCCTCCTGCTGAATCTTGTTACCGTAGCCAGCCCAGGGCCAGATTAACAAAACAATGGCTTGGATTGGATTAGCCAGACGATTGATGCTTGGCCAGGGAGGGATTAAAAACTCTAAGGGAGGGGGTGGGTGGTGTAGCTGTAGGATTGTACTGGAGGGGGTGGGTGGTGTAGCTGTAGGATTGTACTGTGTCAGTATTTCCAACGGCAGGTCACCCTAATAATTGCATGAATAAACCCCCAAAGACAAGGCCCAAATATAGTACAGTATACTGTATACTGCATACTGTATACAGTACAGAGCTGTATACTGTATTATAAATAAATAATCATACAGTACTGTACAGTATGTATTATTGTGTGTTGATGTTTTGAATTGCTGTTTACTTGAAATGTTTCACCATTGTATTGTACTGTATTTGTAAATAAAAGTTTTTTGTGGCGACTTCAGCAATAAAAGAACTGCTTAATTTATCTCACATAAAGTACGTGAATACGACCGCAATCACCATTGTACAGTAAATGGGTGCATAGGATGGAACGACAGGTGCTAAAGGGGTATAAATATGATATTTATCAGTGTTGATCAAAGAGAGTTGATCAGAAGGATTCCCCTTATAAAGTATACAGCACTCTATTGTCATTCATACAGTATACTGTAGTAAAGGGTAGACAACACATGGTCTTGCAGTATACTGTATTACTAAAAATCTGTCAGGTTGACCAGAATCACTGCGGATATCGGAAAATAATACAATTTTATTAATTCTACGTAGAATTAATAAAATTGTATTATTTTCTGATATCCGCAGTGATTCTGGTCAACCTGACAGATTTTTAGTAATACAGTATACTGCAAGACCATGTGTTGTCTACCCTTTACTACAGTATACAGTACTGTATGAATGACAATAGAGTGCTGTATACTTTATAAGGGGAATCCTTCTGATCAACTCTCTTTGATCAACACTGATAAATACAGTAATTTATCTCACACTCAGTACTACAGACTGCTTTTTGCTTGCAATAAACAAACAAACAGGGAAGCGCTACTGTATACTGTATGAGTTAGGATCAGGCCCAGCAGCCACTTTATGTTGAAAACCACATATGAAATGAGCATAAAATTGCATGAATAATTACACAAAAATATATAAAATAAATAGCACAAGTCTCTGACAGAGAGAAATTGTCCAGGTGGTGTGGATACAGGTTAATGCCCCTGTCTGATAGGACAGACTCGGGCAAGAATGGCCTGTGAGAGGTGAATATCCAGAATGGTAGCTGGGATGGAAAGCGCTACCAACTGTGCAGGTATTGAAGTGTGTAGAAATGGGAAGGTGCCGTAGGCATCAAATGTGGAAAGCGCTCACCCAGACTTCATACACTTTGCGCTTTTTGCTTGCAGACTGCAAAGCCGCAAGACCAGCAACATTGTAAAAAAAGAGCAAAAAAAGAGCAATGAGCGCGCAATTGGCGTGGGAACTTCTGTTCTAGGGCCCCTAGAAATAATATTCTTTATTTTATTTATAAACTCACATTTATATATACAGTATATATTTATTTCTCTTCATGTATTTATTTAGATTTATTTATTAATTGTGGAGCTGCTGTGCGTGAGGGGCCATGGCCAGGATGGGGGTGGGGGGGTAAGGGTACAGTATGTGGGTAGGGGGTGAGGGTGGTTAGACCTCACAGTACATTATGCACATTGGGCCCCCCCCTCCCCACATTTACATACACTGCACGACATCAATGCAGGGAGGGTTTACCAATGCAGGGAGGGTTTACCAATGCAGGTAAGGCTTTAGGCCTTTATATCTCTCTCCCTTCATTGTAATCTGTTTAACAGAAACATTAGGGGGGAAGGGGCTTTAGGCCTTTATCTCTCTCTCCCTTCATTGTAATCTGTTTAACAGAAACATTAGGGGGGAAGGGGCTTTAGGCCTTTATCTCTCTCTCCCTTCATTGTAATCTGTTTAACAGAAACATTAGGGGGGAAGGGGCTTTAGGCCTTTATATCTCTCTCCCTTCATTGTAATCTGTTTAACACAAACATTCGGGGGGAAGGGGCTTTAGGCCTTTATATCTCTCTCCCTTCAGTGTAATCTGTTTAACAGAAACATTAAGGGGGAGGGGGCTTTAAACAATGCTGTGTATAATGTATAAGGTTTTTTACAATTAGATAGATGTAATCCTTGGTTTTGTAAGGGTTAGTTTGGTTTTAAATTGTCTTTTCTGGTTGGTACTTACAGTATATATTGATTTTGGTTTACTTGATTGGTTAAAATACTGTAGTTGACTTGTTTGGAAGTGTTTGTGTTTACTGGTAGAGTAGCTTGCAATTATATTGTTAACATTCATTTGCAGAATGTACAGCACTGTATATGGTGCATAGATTTAATGCTATGCATCATTTACAGTATACAATGTAAATGCAATGTACTGTGTGGATTGTAATGTTATGTTTTATATTGTAAAATAAGTTAGGATTATTAAATGGATTATTATTATTGTCTGTATAGAGAAGCGTTATCTGTAGGACAGTATGATTTTGATAACCATTCTACAGTACATGTATTTGTACTATTGGTTCATCATGTGTGTATATATACTGTATACTGTATATATATACTGTGTACAAGTCGTAAACTCACACCAAGGGCCAAACACCCCCCTCACCCCCAATAAAAAAAATTCACGCACAGCAGCCCCACAATTAATAAATAAATCTAAATAAATAAATAAATAAATACATGAAGAGAAATAAATATATACTGTACAGTATATACTTTGTATATATATACACTGTATATATATATATATATATATATATATATATATATATATATATATATATATATATATATACAGTATACATATATACACTGTGTGAATATATATATATATATATATATATATATATATATATATATATATATATATATATATTCACACAGTGTATATATGTATACTGTATATATATATATATATATATATATATATATATATATATATATATATATATACAGTGTATATATATACAAAGTATATACTGTACAGTATATATTTATTTCTCTTCATGTATTTATTTATTTATTTATTTAGATTTATTTATTAATTGTGGGGCTGCTGTGCGTGAATTTTTTTTATTGGGGGTGAGGGGGGTGTTTGGCCCTTGGTGTGAGTTTACGACTTGCAGCAGCAGCACAATTAATAAATAAATCTAAATAAATAAATAAATAAATGACAATAAATACATTTGAAATACATTTTAATTGATAGTGTAGATGTGCAGGGGGTCTCCGGAGCTGAAGCGCACAGGTTTCAGGTCTGGGGCCCCCGTGCCCCCCGAGATACAGGCCCCTTTAGGGGGTGCCGGTATCCCTCTGCTCTGCTTGGTTTACAGGCCGCGATCACGTGATCGGGGCCTTTAACGCAGAGCACTCAGCACTCAGAAACACAGGCCAGGCAGATTTAACACACACACACAATAGGGGGAGGTTTTTTTACATAGCTTGCAGGGAAGCTTAACGCACACACACAATAGGGGGATAGGGGGAGGGGTTTTTACATAGATTAGAGAGAAGGCAGGGCGTTTTAAAAGCGAGAATAGGGGGAGGGGGTTTTACATAGATTAGAGAGAAGGCAGGGAGTTTTAACACAGACGTGAAAAATATGTATTGAATGTATTAATTGTTTATTATGCCTTAACCCCTTCATTGCCTTAGCGGGTATCCGCTATGGTAATGACGCAGCACTTTCCGTATTTGTAATAATATTGATCAGGAGCAGGGGGGGGGGTTCACTGAGCATTAATTTCTGGCTCAGGGAACCCCCTGCTCACTGTACAATATTATTAAAATAATGCTTCTTTACCATAGCGCATAGACGCTAAGGTAAAGAACGAGTGTTTATTTATACTGTATACTGTATGTGTTTTATTGATACTGTACATGTGCAGAGGGTCTCCAGAGCAGAAGCGCACAGGTTTCAGGTCTGGGGACGCCGTGCCCCCCGAGATACAGGCCCCTTTAGGGGGTGCCGGTATCCCTCTGCTCTGCTTGGTTTACAGGCCGCGGTCACGTGATCGGGACCTTTAAACGCAGAGGGATACCGGCACCCCCTAAAGGGGCCTGTATCTCGGGGGGGCACGGGGTCCCCAGACCTAAAACCAACGCGGTTCAGCTCCGGAGACCCCCTGCACATCTACACTATCAATAAAAATGTATTTCAAATGTATTTATTGTCATTTATTTATTTATTTTTTGGCGGCTGGCTGCTGTGTGTATTTTTTTGTTGTGGGTTGCGGGAGGGTGGGTGAATGGGGTATTCGCCCCAACGATGGTTGGGGAGGGCTTGCGGGGGGGGGGGGGGTAGCGGGAGGGCTTAACCCCTTCATGACCGTAGCGGTATTAACTGCTACGGTCGTGAAGGGGTTAAGTGCACCCGCAAACCCCCCCCTCCCGCAAGTCCTAAACTCACACCAAGGGCCAAATACCCCCCTCACCCATCCCCACTACACACAATAAAGCGGGCACGGTGGGTTAACCCCTTCATTGCCTTAGCGGCTATCCGCTATGGTAATGACGCAGCATTTTCCGTATTTTTAATAATATTGATCAGGAGCAGGGGGGGGGGTCCCTGAGCATTCATTTCTGGCTCAGGGAACCCCCTGCTCACTGTACAATATTATTAAAATACACAAATGATGCTTCTTTACCATAGCGCATAGACGCTAAGGTAAAGATCGAGTGTTTATTTATACTGTATATTGTATGTGTTTTATTGATACTGTACATGTGCAGAGGGTCTCCAGAGCAGAAGCACACAGGTTTCAGGTCTGGGGACCCCGTGCCCCCCGAGATACAGGCCCCTTTAGGGGGTGCCGGTATCCCTCTGCTCTGCTTGGTTTACAGGCCGCGGTCACGTGATCGGGGCCTTTAAACGCAGAGGGATACCGGCACCCCGTAAAAGGGCCTGCATCTCGGAGGGCACGGGGTCCCCAGACCTAAAACCAACGCGGTTCAGCTCCGGAGACCCCCTGCACATCTACACTATCAATAAAAATGTATTTCAAATGTATTTATTGTCATTTATTTATTTATTTTTTGGCGGCTGGCTGCTGTGTGTATTTTTTTGTTGTGGGTTGCGGGAGGGTGGGTGAATGGGGTATTCGCCCCAACGATGGTTGGGGAGGGCTTGCGGGGGTGGGGGGGTAGCGGGAGGGCTTAACCCCTTCATGACCGTAGCGGTATTAACTGCTACAGTCGTGAAGGGGTTAAGTGCACCCGCAAACCCCCCCCCCGCAAGTCCTAAACTCACACCAAGGGCCAAATACCCCCCTCACCCATCCCCACTACACACAATAAAGCGGGCACGGTGGGTTAACCCCTTCATTGCCTTAGCGGCTATCCGCTATGGTAATGACGCAGCACTTTCCGTATTTTTAATAATATTGATCAGGAGCGGGGGGGGGGGGTTCCCTGAGCATTAATTTCTGGCTCAGGGAACCCCCTGCTCACTGTACAATATTATTAAAATAATGCTTCTTTACCATAGCGCATAGACGCTAAGGTAAAGAACGAGTGTTTATTTATACTGTATACTGTATGTGTTTTATTGATACTGTACATGTGCAGAGGGTCTCCAGAGCAGAAGCGCACAGGTTTCAGGTCTGGGGACCCCGTGCCCCCCGAGATACAGGCCCCTTTAGGGGGTGCCGGTATCCCTCTGCTCTGCTTGGTTTACAGGCCGCGGTCACGTGATCGGGGCCTTTAAACGCAGAGGGATACCGGCACCCCGTAAAAGGGCCTGTATCTCGGAGGGCACGGGGTCCCCAGACCTAAAACCAACGCGGTTCAGCTCCGGAGACCCCCTGCACATCTACACTATCAATAAAAATGTATTTCAAATGTATTTATTGTCATTTATTTATTTATTTTTTGGCGGCTGGCTGCTGTGTGTATTTTTTTGTTGTGGGTTGCGGGAGGGTGGGTGAATGGGGTATTCGCCCCAACGATGGTTGGGGAGGGCTTGCGGGGGGGGGGGGTAGCGGGAGGGCTTAACCCCTTCATGACCGTAGCGGTATTAACTGCTACGGTCGTGAAGGGGTTAAGTGCACCCGCAAACCCCCCCCCTCCCGCAAGTCCTAAACTCACACCAAGGGCCAAATACCCCCCTCACCCATCCCCACTACACACAATAAAGCGGGCACGGTGGGTTAACCCCTTCATTGCCTTAGCGGCTATCCGCTATGGTAATGACGCAGCACTTTCCGTATTTTTAATAATATTGATCAGGAGCGGGGGGGGGGTTCCCTGAGCATTAATTTCTGGCTCAGGGAACCCCCTGCTCACTGTACAATATTATTAAAATAATGCTTCTTTACCATAGCGCATAGACGCTAAGGTAAAGAACGAGTGTTTATTTATACTGTATACTGTATGTGTTTTATTGATACTGTACATGTGCAGAGGGTCTCCAGAGCAGAAGCGCACAGGTTTCAGGTCTGGGGACCCCGTGCCCCCCGAGATACAGGCCCCTTTAGGGGGTGCCGGTATCCCTCTGCTCTGCTTGGTTTACAGGCCGCGGTCACGTGATCGGGGCCTTTAAACGCAGAGGGATACCGGCACCCCGTAAAAGGGCCTGTATCTCGGAGGGCACGGGGTCCCCAGACCTAAAACCAACGCGGTTCAGCTCCGGAGACCCCCTGCACATCTACACTATCAATAAAAATGTATTTCAAATGTATTTATTGTCATTTATTTATTTATTTTTTGGCGGCTGGCTGCTGTGTGTATTTTTTTGTTGTGGGTTGCGGGAGGGTGGGTGAATGGGGTATTCGCCCCAACGATGGTTGGGGAGGGCTTGCGGGGGGGGGGGGTGGGGTAGCGGGGGGGGGGGGGGTAGCGGGAGGGCTTAACCCCTTCATGACCGTAGCGGTATTAACTGCTACGGTCGTGAAGGGGTTAAGTGCACCCGCAAACCCCCCCCCCCCTCCCGCAAGTCCTAAACTCACACCAAGGGCCAAATACCCCCCTCACCCATCCCCACTACACACAATAAAGCGGGCACGGTGGGTTAACCCCTTCATTGCCTTAGCGGCTATCCGCTATGGTAATGACGCAGCACTTTCCGTATTTTTAATAATATTGATCAGGAGCAGGGGGGGGGGGTTCCCTGAGCATTAATTTCTGGCTCAGGGAACCCCCTGCTCACTGTACAATATTATTAAATCTCTCTCTGCTGCAAACACATCTCGCCCCCAGTATGTGCAGTAATTTACTGAACATGTACTGTAGAATAAATGCATAGTTTTATTTATTCGGGTTTATTACACAGTATACTGTTAGGCTGGAAAACATCAGCATACTGTACAGCACAATATTACTGTATCCATCGAAATCCCCCCATTAGCCGTTTTCTTTTCTGAGGAAAAACAAAATGAAAAGTTTTAATGTACAGTAATGGTCAGCCCCCTAAAGAAGTACCCAGCCAGCCCCACCAAAATAATACGGCAAAAATACAGTACTCACCATACTGTATTACTAAATTTCCCATTCAGCTTGCGCCGGCGCCGGCCCACTTCCAGTCCAGCTTTCGTCATCACCCACGTCTATAGTTTGCAGAGGGACTAGCCCACCTGTAGTCAGCGGGAAATCGCTTAGGTACATGCAAGCTTCATCAAAACTGGCTGCGAAATCCATCTCAGAGTTGTCACCGACGGCGGGGGCATCATGATAAGCTGGTGCTGCTGCTGGTTCTGGTTCTGGTTCTGGTTCTGGCGCATTGCTTGGCAGGGACTGTCGCTTCTTATTTCGTTTTAACACGACCCTTCGCCTTTTGCCGCCTCCATTATCATAGATACGGGAAAAACCCTGTGACACACACCAATACCCTCCAACAAATTGGGGCTCAATACGGTGAAAACAGGGGTCACTACATAACCTTTTCCTTATTGCCCGCTTCCACAAATGAGGAGTTGGCGAAAATCTGTAAAAGTCATAGTTTTCGATAAAATACTGATAAATTTGAACAACTGTTGCCATCTTATCCTCTGTTGCATTAATAGCGGCCCATATCAAATAAGCATAACTTCTGGCAGGTTTTTGGAAAGCGGGCTCCACTTGAACACTCATGTCTCTGTAGAATAGTGTAAGCGAAAATGATCTTTGTCTTTATTTAATACAGTACTGTATGTAAAGCCTAAATTGATACATTTTTTGCAACTCTTCCTTCAGTCTCAAGGACAAGTTACAATACTGTAGCATACTGTACTGGGATAAAGTATCTTTTTTTGTAAACGAAACAACTTGCAAAGCCCTCACATTACTTAAGTCATGAGTTTATGCCATCTGGTGGACAAACGAAACATTGCAGCCTAGTAAATTCTTCTCGTTATCATTTAACAGATCAGGCCCCCGTCAGCCAGGCATGAACCGTGGCTGGGAAGGCAAACGCAACAAAGCATGCAAGAGGTGAGCAGCGGCGGATTCCAGGTATCTGCCAGGTACAAACCGGGCATTTGCTCGAATAAAGTGTGTCGGTGCAGTAGTTGACCACTACATCTTGCCAATAACATTATTTGCAGCAGTCCCAAACCATTTTAACAACATTCCCATGTTACAAGCGAATTTTTACATTAAATGGCTAGTTGGTTGTAAGTCTCCTTTACATAGTTTCTACAGTCATACGTTCCATTAGACAATATACTACACAAATGTTTGTTCAGAGTGGGAATGGTTGTTATATATAAAACAGACCATGCCATATAATGTTAGTACTAAATAAAGAACACACATTAAATTTTCTAACTGCACTGTTTAGCAACATCATTATGTTAATTAAGTGCTTATGCAATATAGGCATAATTGGATCACATTTTGTATTGTTATTTAATATGCGCTGCAAGCAATATCTAAATAGTTCCATATGTAGTATATTAGTCGGTCGCTCCTCCTCACAATCATCTCATATAACGTTAGACTCTTCTGAAATCATACACTGATCCCATTGAATCTTCCCCGACATCTCTGAAAAACAGCAAACACATTATGGTCAAAGATTGCACCTTAATATATGTGTAGCCGTGACAACGCGTTACACATC
Organism: Ascaphus truei; assembly: GCF_040206685.1. Classification (NCBI taxonomy): domain Eukaryota; kingdom Metazoa; phylum Chordata; class Amphibia; order Anura; family Ascaphidae; genus Ascaphus; species Ascaphus truei. The sequence goes on along the minus strand of NW_027454149.1, from coordinate 74,905 downwards.
TCTATATGATTGTGTATATCCACGCGTTAATCACTTATATGTTAGAACTACAAGGTTACAAGTAAACATTATTATTGATCATTTTGTTAATTGTGTTGCATGCATAACTATGTATATGAACTGTCCGTTGGCTGTATACATAAAAATGTGCGCGCACATCTTACTGTGCGCACGCACTTCACGATTGGGTCGACAAAGTGTTAGCGCATGCGCAAAACAATGCGTACGTTGTGCGTTCAATACATGTTGTAACTACCATTAACCATATAATATTTATTTCAAATCCAATGAAGGCGAAACTACATTCGTTCTAAACGCGTACATCTATAATATTTTTAAACAGACGTGTGTGGACGGAAACAACGGCCGATCACACAATGCGCAATTCGAATATGTGTGACGTCATGTTAAGGCAGCGTGAAGTGCACGCAAACACTTCTCCCACAGAATTAACATTGGCCTAACGCACAGTGCACGCCCACAAACACAGACGCGCACGCATGACACAGTGTAGTGACCGTAACTATAACAAACCGACACAGCCAATAGGCTTTGACGCGCGCACGTCAGTTGGGGGCGGGCCTTACATCCGTAATCCTTTTTAAGGACGCCTTGGCACATGACAAGGGTCCCACGTCATATGTGGCCGACCCGGTTTTTTTTTATAGATGTTGCATGATAAAGAAACAGGTGTGTGTTACAGTTATGGTAACATGTTGCTATTATATGTTTTAAGAGATAGGAAAGTAGGAATATGTATTCCGTGACCAATGTGTACTAATGTTTCTGGTTCTAGTATATTGTAATAGGAAACAATGTGTTTGTGAACGCTACATGTTATGCAGTCTGCTGTATCCACGCATTTAAAGTAAAAATGGTGGATAGACAAAAGTTTAAATTTTTAACGGTGAGTCAACGCATAACGATTGTTATATTTACCATTCTTCTAGAAGTAACACTTCGTCTGGCTGCAACTGCTCGCTCCAGAAAGACAATGCATTTGCATCCATGGTTGAGCCAACCGCTGAATCCTGTATGACACACATCTCCATGAGGTGCTCATAGGAATCGGCACTGCCTTCTTCAAACAATTGGTCCGGAGGTATGTTCATTTCTTCGTGTAGCCATTCAAATGCGTTTGCAGCAGAAAGGCTTTGTAAAACATCATAGCAGTTATGTTCTTGTAGCATGTGTGTTTCAGGAATGGAGGGTGCAGATATTGCAGCAGGTATCGATTCACACGGAACAGTAGTAGCGGATCCATTGCTAGTGTTATTAGGAATAAATATGGTATTTATCAGAAGATATGTACCATGTTCCATGGTGATTTTAAATTGCGGTGCAATCTGCCAAAATCCATACCATTCATGTAGGTTATCCTGCACACGTTCAAAACATTCATTTGTTGATAAAGTGAATCTTACAGAGGATTTAAAGTTTCCAGCCCGCCCAGGGTCTTGGTAATAAGGATATTTAGTTCTGATCAAATCATAGATCTGTCCCACGTTGGCTTTGTTTTCTTGAGTTGATATGATCACCTCCGCAATCATTACTTTATACGCTTTGTGTGGATGACTGTTGAGAATTAGATCCTCAGCCATTGCAGCGTCTCAAATAATGTGAGTGGAGTTGTAGGTTCTCTCTTGAGAATGTGAAACTAGGTAAATGTTATCTGTTTTGTGGGTTTGTACTCAAGGTCACCATAAAAGTTACATGTTTCACTCCTTTTTGCAAACACCAATTCGATTGTGTCGAAATAATTGGCAGACATTTGTGGTTTCTGATTGCCATTTCACTGTGAAAGTCAAATTAAGGTTTTTTTATCTACATTCTCAAAACAAGTGTCGGATTTTCATTAAATAACAATGTGGGTGAGGAAAAAAACAGTGTTGGCATTATGAAAATAGTGCTTACACAGACATATAATGAGATATACACACAGTTGCTAATGTTTTTTGGTCTATGTTTTTTGCTACATTTTCCTGTGTATCTTTCTGTCTGGTTAACTCCCTGTCTGTGTCACAGAGTTTAACTACAGTATGTGTGTATATGTAGATATATATATATATATATATATATATATATATATATATATATATATATATATATATATATATATATATATATATATATTGTTATGTGTTTATGAGATATATATATCTCATAAACACATATATATATATGTATATTGTACAATATATATATATATATGTCTCTAAAACCAATATTTAAATATGTGTGTATACAGTATAACTGTATTTAAGGGCTTATATGTAAATATGGTTTTTTATATTGCTGTGACTTTGAAATGGTTAAATATTACAGGGTTAGTATGTTTGAGGGCCTATTACATTCAGCTTTGTCCAGTTTAGATTTACCATCAAACAAGGCCTTTTGTTAGTTTAGAAGGCCTGTAGTGTTAGAACCTATAATATATCTATTTAATCCAGTTGTACACTGAACATATTGATGCCAGTAAGTAGGCCTTGTATGAAACCTATTTTAATGGTGATCAACATGAGTGAATTATGTGATTAATAATAATTTTAGGCCCATAGTGTTATAGGCTCAGATTATGTATATTTCACTAACATTAGCCCTTTATTATTATAATACTGTGTTTTCACAAGGAAGAATCAAGTGAATGTTGTGAGAAAAAATATATATACCATTATATATATATATATATATATATAATATATATTTTAACTATTACACTGTGTGTGTGTGTGTGTGTACATATATCCCTACATACTATATATATATTACTAAACATTCACAGATATGGGATTGAAACCAGTACTCATACACTACCGACACACTTTATTGAAGTGTGGTCGGTACCGCAAGCCGGGAAATCTCCCGGCTTGCTAGTGGCCGCCCCTCGGCGTGCCGCGCGTCATAGACGCGCGGTCACGCGTCATCGGGAGCGTGTGCCCGCTGCACGCGTGTCCAGGGGCTCCCCGAGGGAGCCCTGGTGTCCCGCGATCGCGGGACAGCGGCAGGGGGTTCCGGGGGACCCGGCGGACCCTGCAGCGGTAGGGAGAGCGCCCCGATCGGAGGGCGCTCTTCCGCTGCTTCGGCGTGCGCCCGTCACACTCGGGCGCACGCCAGGCTACTGCTGCGGCACAGAACGGGCAAATGCTCGAATAAACTGTGCCGCAGCAGTACATGATGAAAGGACAACATTAAGAAGGTTCAAGCAAGGTGAAGGTAAGTAATATGTAACACTTAATCCTGCTCTACACGGACAATAAAGATGTTAGCAGTTAAATAGATGTTTGATTTAAGTTGCATGTGAATAATATTCACATGCAATGATTAGCTCAAATACCTATGAAACACACCCAAATACAATGTTTTGCAGCTAAGTGAATTGCAGCTTCTCTAAACATAGCAACTGGGTAATGTTGGACCATTACTGAACAGATGATTAATACATAAATATAAATAAAAATATTCATTCATTAGGACTGTTAATCTTTACAAACCTTAACGTGTACAAGGACATACTTGAATGTTTGGAAACAACAGGTCTTCATCATACATACAATATTCATTAAATAATCTCAAGTGAACAAAACAAGGCCAAATACAGATTTAGTTAATTATAACATTTATTATTTTTTTTCCTTTTGAGACCGAGTCACAGGCCTGCTTGTTGTCTCTTGGATTTTTTTTTTCCGTTTGGCTACAACTTTAAGCACAACAGAGCCACTTTGACTGGCCTGTGGCACTTCAGGGGCAGGGCTTGTGGCCTGTGGCACTTCAGGGGCAGGGCTTGTGGCCTGTGGCACTTCAGGGGCAGGGCTTGTGTCCAGTGACTGTTCACAGGCAGGGCTTGTGGCCAGTGACTGTTCACGGGCAGGGCTTGTGGCCAGTGACTGTTCATGGGCAGGGCTTGTGTCCAGTGATTGTTCACGGGCAGGGCTTGTGGCCAGTGACTGTTCACGGGCAGGGCTTGTGGCCAGTGACACTTGTGAACAAGTTGGTACACAGTGCACAACTGATGCTTGCTCCGTTTCATGTTTGGGTTTTTTGGTTTGTGTCCAAAAACTGGTCAGTAGTAACTGCTTGTGCATTTTTATTTTTTGCGCCTCCTTTGTACTGCACCGACACACTTTATTCGAGCAAATACCCGGTATGTACCTGGCAGATACCTGGAATGCGCCGCTCCTCACCTCTGACAAGCCCCGTTGCGTTTGCCTTCCCAGCCTGGGTTCATGCCTGGCTGACGGGCGGCTGATCTGTTAAATGATAATGATTAGGATTTAATAGGCTGCAATGCTTCGCGTGTCTACCAGATGGCATAAATTCATGAATTGTAATGCAGTATATATATACTGTGCAGTATTGCAGCCAGCGGGAATAAAATGCTTCAATCCCTGCCTGGAAAATACCTCAAAGCACTCGGCCAGAAAACAGTCACAAACCTCAATACACCCGGGTATACCCGAATTCGTGGGACTAGCCGAGCTCGAATAAAGTGTGTCGCCAGTGTAGGTGTCGGCTCCAGAATTTCTACAGATGGCAGCGGTAGGATGTTGTTAGGAACTTGCACAGAACTTTCAGCTACTTTACCGGTAACATACCGACCTGGGGAATGAACATCAGATGACTGGGGTGAAAAAGTAGCAGCATGTAAACATCCATCCTCTGATGGTGAAAAGCTGAATTGATGTGCTGCTGTAGTCATTCTCAAGTGATTAGCTTGGGTTAGCTGAACAACTATTGCTTCTAATGACGTGTTAATTTTTTGCATTTGTTTAGGCACTTCAATGAAGACTCTGTGGAGATGTGACAATTGTGATATCGTTTCTTCCTGCAGTGATATCATCCTTTTGTGCACTGACATCAGATCTGAATGACGACGATTTTCTGCTTCAACAATTATTTCTTCAGAAGCTACTATTGCAGCGTATGTGCTAGTTGCTGTAGGAATAGCCTGTGTAACTCTTTGAATGGGAACCTCTTCATGGTCACTTGATTGCATTTCTGTGTCTTTGGCGGCATCATCATCATCCTTATCATCATGTGCTAAAAATAAATGTACACATAATGAAATGGCATGTTAATCTCAGCTGTTTTACTATGTAATTATACACTGTGATAACTAACACCTAACATGTATTCATACGTTTTATAACGTCACATTAAAATGTACCTTGACTTACGAATTCTGTTTGGACTCAGTGTGAAATAAGAATGAATGAAAAGTTGTGAACACAACTCACAACTCCTACATGATACTTAACATCACAAACACAATACATGTTGTCTTAAAAAACGTTCATTTTCACTGACACTAAGTAATCCTATTTAAATAACATGTGCAAAACAAATAATGAACATTTTTAACATAACATATAGAAGTGAACATATTATATGTCCTGCACCTCATACACTTAGCTTCCAGGTGTGATGAGCTGCATGACCCAGGTGAAGACACTTGTTCCGTCTCAGGTGACACATGTCCTCCAGGAGCAACTATATAGAACAATAACATCAGTTATTAATTGACATGTGTAAATATTGAAGATAGAGTTACTGTATGTTGAGTTTTTATGGCTAACTAACAGCATCGGTTCCTGAACTGAAAATGTGTGTGGCAAAGTGAACATAAATATTTGTAATTACAATGTACATGCCAGTGTACTTAGGGATTTTTAGTTCTGTAACATACAACATACTATGTTTATGCAGTAATGCGTTAGGATAATATAATTAATATTGGACATACACTGCATATGTTGTGTACTCATATCACAATAATAATGTACATAACTATCATGAGATGAACTTTCACAATGCTTATCATTAACAAGGTCATATTGGAAAAGTAATATTTTTTGTTAGAGGATATGTGTGGTACATTAATAGAAGCTGTTGCAAGGCTGAATGTGGCTGCCACTCAACAACACAACACATGCAGTGTGTGATAATGTGGTGTTGATATCAGTTGAACTATAGATCTGAGTGAACGAATGTGTGACGTACACTGGCGAAACACTTTATTCGAGCTCGGCTAGTCCCACGAATTCGGGTATACCCGGGTGTATTGAGGTTTGTGACTGTTTTCTGGCCGAGTGCATTGGGTTATATTCCAGGCAGGGATTGAAGCATTTTATTCCCACTGGCTGCAATACTGCACAGTATATATATATATACTGCATTACAATTCATGAATTTATGCCATCTGGTAGACACGCGAAGCATTGCAGCCTATTAAATCCTAATCATTATCATTTAACAGATCAGCCGCCCGTCAGCCAGGCATGAACCCAGGCTGGGAAGGCAAACGCAACGGGGCTTGTCAGAGGTGAGGAGCGGCGCATTCCAGGTATCTGCCAGGTACATACTGGGTATTTGCTCGAATAAAGTGTGTCGGTGCAGTACGGTTTCATAGCTAATGGCTTGTTGGGTGATTTAGTACCTAGAGTGAACCTTTCAAATGACTGTGATTACTTTCTGTTTTGCTAGTCAGGTTGTAAGAATGGTAGTCCCTCCCCCAAAAACAGTAATCACCCAGACCTTTCAATTACTTCAAGCAGGTGAAAATGGTGTCAACAAAGTTGACCGTAACATGACCCTGTTCTATGGCTGTGTGCTGAACCCCACCCCCTCTGTTGACATGTATGCTGTGATTACATATTCATTGCAGCTGCTTTAACACAATGGTAGATGAGCAAAATATTACTCTGAAGTGTGCAAGCTATGAACACAATGACATAACATATGTTTCGTGTGCCTCATTATGATGTCTGTATATGACATGAAGCAAAAAAGGACCTTTTAATAAACCAAAACACATTTGTTAGTGCAAGTGATGTTTGTTGGCCGTTGCATGTAATATATTAGATGCATGATTTGAAGAGGCAGTAATGTCGTGTTTGTAGGAGTTAAATAAATAAAATACACATTAATATTATATATATATGTTCTGCACCAGTACCTAGTAATATTTTGTCATTAGCATGTCTTACACATGTGTGGTACCCTGTTGTTCCCCATATTCGTCCACCATAAATTGCTTCCACTGCAGCAAAGGATTGTGGGAATTGACATGCAAATGAGCACGCAATGCCACGTGGTATATTATTTACTGCTTTTAGTAGGATTACAACTTATATGTCTATTTTGATATATATATATATATATATAGATATCTATATATAGAGACACAGACATATATACATATATAGATGTAGGTATGCTTATATTGGGAAGAAAGTATAAATAGCAGCGGAAATGTGTAAAATAACTGTAAGCAACGACACGCCTAGTACAGTAACATTTCTCACCTGGTGGAAATTGTGAGGAATAAATTCCAATGTCCCTGTCACCGGGCAAACCCTCCACGACGACGGGAAGTAATTTTTCCCGAAGCAGCTCCTCCAATGGAGTTAAGATGAGACGTTGTGCTGGCTGGCCACCTCCAGTGGCAGAAGCATGCATGCGTTGGTCTTGTATTTTCTTTTTTAATTTAGCCCTAATATCGTCAAATCTCTTGCAACAATTACTCTTGTCCCTGACCGATTCCCACACACATTCACACCAATTATTATTTTGTCCCACATTTCTTTTTTGCTTGATGAACTTGTCCGCCCTAGAAATACATACAAAATATATGACGTTAATTCATAATAATACAACCACCAGTTTCATACACTGCTAGCTGTTCCAAGAGATAGCAAACATGCTGGTTTAGGTGTCATATGTGAAGCACATGAGCATTAACTTCTAAACCTAGACATGTAAGGAACCTTGCATTAATATTGTATGCAGTTAGCGTATATTGAACGCCTGAGTTTTCTTGTCGTTGTAACGCATGATAAAAAGATGTGTTTCAACAATAATTAACTTTGATAGATATTATGGACCCATATTTGCATATTAACAAAACTCACATGACCTAGGATCACATGTATTTGAAGAATGAAGGGAAAGGTACACTTACCATACTAAATGGCCATACAGACTGTCATAGTGCTCCAGAATCCCAGTGACAAGAGCTGTATTTTCCTGGTCATTGAAGCGAGGATTACGTGGATGCTCCACACGTTTCTTCCAAGCACATTTAGGCTCAGAGCTTGCCTGCTGCTGACTGGACTCTCCTTGTTCCAATGGAAGAGACTCCAAAAGCTGGCCACCAGCAAGCACGCCACCACCAGACACCCCATCAGCAACTGAGCCACCAGCAGCACTCACACTCCCAGCAACAGCACTCACACTCCCAGCAACAGCACTCGCACTCCCAGCAACAGCACTCGCACTCCTAGCAACATCACTCCCCTGAACAGTACGTTCACTCCAACGCGTACTCGCACGAGTAGCACTACCACTCACACCAGAATCACTCTTCCCACGCTTTGCGGGCATACTTATAGCACTCACAAAAAACAGAAAACAAATGTACAGCCAATCACACGAAACACTTCCTCATACAAAACAAGACAAAGATGTAAACAAAACAACAAAGGACAAAGCTCTCACAATACACAACAAGTCTCTCAGTCAATATGCAAATATTAAATCGCCCAGCTCTGTGCGTCTCTCTCTCTCTCAATCCCAACAACACAGAGAATGATTAACAGTACACGTTGCCTTTAAATATGGTGCGCTATCCAATACATGCTTGCTTCGCCTGATTCAGCAAGAATTTTGATTGGCGAACCTAACAGCACCCCGCCATGCACGCCGATACACCTGTGTGTGATCGGCAAATCATCGTGAGAGTGGGCGGAATGTTTTTCGCCTTGATTCTGAAGGGATTCGGCACTTACTGCATACGGAGAGGGAAAATCGCCAACAACATGCCTAATCGGTAAGCTTGCCGATTTCACATTTTCGTCGCTTACTGCATGAGGCCCTTAGTGCAAATAGCTAATACAGGGGATGTGTGCCGAGCACGCGCATTATAAGTCAAATTTATTTGCGTTTTGTCAATGAAATTGTATTTTGATTTTTAATTAAAACATCACCAATACAAATACAATTTCTGTGACAAAAGTCAAAGAAGTTTCACTTACTATGCGCGTGCACAGCACACACAGCTTTTTTTTTTTTTAAATATGTATTGGTGTCTTTTTAATATGTATGGGGGTATTTTTATACACTGGCGACACACTTTATTCGAGCTCGGCTAGTCCCACGAATTCGGGTATACCCGGGTGTATTGAGGTTTGTGACTGTTTTCTGCCCGAGTGCATTGAGGTATTTTCCAAGCAGGGATTGAAGCATTTTATTCCCGCTGGCTGCAATACTGCACAGTATATATATATATACTGCATTACAATTCATGAATTAATGCCATCTGGTAGACACGCGAAGCATTGCAGCCTATTAAATCCTAATCATTATCATTTAACAGATCAGCCGCCCGTCAGCCAGGCATGAACCCAGGCTGGGAAGGCAAACGCAACGGGGCTTGTCAGAGGTGAGGAGCGGCGCATTCCAGGTATCTGCCAGGTACATACTGGGTATTTGCTCGAATAAAGTGTGTCGGTGCAGTATGTATTGTTTTTTTGTTTTTTAATATTAACAGTATTGGGGTTTATATGTATTGGGGTGTTTATATGTATTTTTGGGTGTTTTTTTACATATTTAAAAAAAAAAAAATATATATATATATATATATATATATATATATAGGTTTTTTTTATGTATGGTGTGTGTGTGTGTGTGGGGGGGGGTTGTATATATTTGGGGGGGGTGGGGATTTTTTTTGTATGTATGTGGCGGTAGGCACTTTTTTGCATAGTGGGTGGGTTTTTTTGGTATATATTTTGTTGCAGGGAATTGTGTGACCCCCTCAGAGGGAATGAGTGTGAGGAGGGGGATTGAGTTAAAATGGGGAAATTTATGGAGAGGGGGAGAGTGAGAGGAGAGAGGGACGGAAGAGAAATACATGGGAATTGGGAGAGAAATAGAGGGGGCTCACAAGGTGTTAAATGGGGGGGCTCACAAGGTGTGAAATGAGGATTGCAACACTGCCTTCAGGGGGGGTGCACCCCGGTGGAGGGGCTCCCATTTAGAACTGTAGTCCTGGGCCCTGGGAAATCTGTCTGTGGCCCTATGTAGAGATAGTAGAACTTACAAATATATGCAAAATATTGGTACACAGAATCAATGGTGCTATGCTTACAATGTGTTACATAGGAATACATACGGAATATCAAAATAGTGTCTATACCCCAGTAGAATATATACTATATCAAAGTTATACTGAACAGGGTAATATCTTTGCATACATAAGTCGCAAAAGAACACTATAGCTAGGAGGAGGAAAAGGGCACAAAAGGCAGAAAGAAGGTCAAGTCAGAAACAATACTAGAGCACCAGTAAGTATCTGTAAGTAATCGGGGAACACGTCCTTTGCGATGTGTTCCCTCCTTACCTGTCTCCGCACAGACCTCCACTCTGGCACCAGCACGTACTCGCACCCCCGCTCTGTTTACAGAGCAAGTGCGCACATGCAGCTCTTCTAAAGTGGACACGGAGCTTAGCTCTGCACCCTCGGAAACGCCGCACTTCTTGCGCATGGTGCACTCACGTGACACTGTGCACCGCTTTCCAGCTGCGTGGCAAGATCTCCTAATGCCCACTTGTCTCCTGCAGCCTATCCTAGCCTCCGCAGAGGCTGCACCTCCGCTCCGCCTCCTTGGCTATTGGTACCAATTCCTGTTTAATACCCTGCTCTCACTTCTAGTCTTTGCTGAGCATAACTTGTCGTAGCCTTGTGCTCCTGCATCTGTTGTGCCTGTCTCCTGTCTCATTCTCTCTTGCAGTTTTTGGATTCAACGTGTACCGACCCGATTTGACTACTGAACCCCTCTGGACTTCGACCCCGGCTTACCCTCAACTCTGTGTACCTCTCCAACCCAGACCATGGCTATACAGACTTCTACGATTCTTACCTCTCAAACCCCAGAACACGGCTTAACAGACTTTGACTATTCTGACCTCTCCATCCCAAGACCTTGGCAAGCATCTGGACTAACCCGCTCTCCAACCCAGACCCGGCTACATTGACAATCCACTTGCCAGGCACGCTTCTGCTCCTGTGAGTGCGTGGTTCTATACTTCCCCACCTCAGTACCGGGGCCCTGTCTTGCTCGTGGGTTGCGCAAGCGTTACAGTATCATGCCAAGCAGGTGAAAAAAACAGTATGGGGGGGGCAATGTTTCAGTGTGATGACCCCTTCTTTTGAATATGAGTAAGCCAGAGATCCGTTAAAATTTACTGATGCAATATTTTTCTGGTTAACGGGAGGGTATCATAATTCTAATCACCTTTGTGAATATGCTTTATGACGATAAATGGCGCTAACGTCATGAAAAACATTTAACGGACTTCTCAGGAACTACCCCAGTGACTGGCGTTATATAAATTCAAATAGAAAAACCTTATTAGGAGGTAGGTTGGAATTTAGACCAGGACAATACAGTTGACATGGTCTACTTAGATGTTGCAAATGCTTTTCATACGGTGCCACACAAGAGGTTGTTGTACAAATTAAAGCAAATTTGATTCAGTAAAAATATATGCACCTGGATTGAAAACTGGTTGAAGGATAGACAACAAAGGGTTGTCATAAATGGATCTTTTTTAGGTTGGGCTAAGGTCGTGAGTGGAGTACCTCAGGGGTCGGTACTGGGACCGCTGCTTTCTAAGTTGTTTATTAATGACCTTGAGGTTGGCATAGAGAGTCAAGTCTCCATCTTTGCTGAGGAAACTAAATTGTTTAAGGTACTGTAGTAGAATCAGCGCAGGATGTAATTTCCCTCCAGAAGAACTTGGAGAGACTGGAATCTTGGGCAGGTAAATGGCAGATGAGGTGTAATACAGGAAAACAGGGAAGTCCCGTTTCATGGCTGCAGAGCATGTGCGGAAGAGTATGCTCTATTACGAGTAGATATAATGCTAGTCTTAATAGTAGGTCTTGTGGAGAGTAATATTATAGACACAACTAGAGGCTGGTAAATCCAGCAATATAGTCCGTGATTGTTTCCATTTATGGGTATAAGATACTTGGGGAGGAATGGGGAAACCAGAGTATCCTGGAAAAGTGGATCCCCTCCCCTCTTAATAAATGTACCAACCTTTGAGGGAAATGATGAATGTGACCATCAGTAACTATTCAGTCCGGAAAACTTCCGATACAGGTCAATGAAAGAGATTACTCAAACTCTGTGGTGATGCATCCTGATTTGAAATCAGATTTGAAATCAGAAATTGTAGAAAAATATCCACCAAGTTAAGGAGGATCGCAGTGCACTGCAGGAAAAGGATAAGGCAGCAAATATGGTTAAAAAATGTGATTTATTGAAATAACAGCATTAGAGGAGAAAAAAACCTCTGACGCGTTTCGTGCTGAAATAGCACTTTATCAAAGAGTGTGTATCCTTTGCATATCAGCTGTTAAAAACACCTTATGGTGTGAGGAGACACTGCATACTGGCAGTCATCAGTAGCAGAGAAACGCACCTGACTCTGCAGATGTGCATGTGCAGTGTCAAATATTATCCCCAAATCGCGGGATAAAGAAACAATTAAACAAACAAAAACGAGTAACATATCTAAGCAAAAATAATAATATAAATACAGTAAGGAACTGGATAGAAACCATGACCGTAAATGTCTGAGTAATAACCTACATATATACAGTATACTGTATACAGCTGATGCTGATAGACTAAACTTAAACAGACACTATTAGAGAGAGACTCTTAAAATTAAATAACAGTGTAGCAGCATCTTGTCACTTGAAACAAGCCAGACACATATAAAGAGATACACTATATGTTTGAGCAAAATACATATAAAGTTTTCCATTTACAGATGTACTTCCAAAACAAAGGATCTCACAAATATGCACATGGAAAAAGGAGAGGGAGCCACACATAATTGCTCAAACCATGTAAATGAATGCAGCAAAAATTGCCATATATAGTATAAACAATCTAAGCAACACAGTACAATGATAATCCTATAGAAATAAGGACAAATTAACACAATGTGAAAAAAATGAATACATTTGGAACATTAGCAATGTCGCTTCTGGTTGCAGCCGCTCAGAAACTTCAGGCCGCAACTGGAAGCGACACCAGTCAGCACCTCACAGTGACAACTGGAGCATTAGAGAGGTGGTGATATCGATGTCCTGACTAAGGCTGCGGTCCCAGTGCTTTCTGTAGTGCACGCCTCAGCATGCGCTGTGCGTTCAAGCACCGCCCCTCAATTGGCGCGTAGAAGGTGCAGCCACGCGGTATGACACAATTTTTCAAAGATGCTGAAATTGAGTTTGCAGTTTGCGACGGAGACATGACCCCGCCCGCGCCGGCGGTTCAGCCAATGAGAGCGAACCAGGCACTTGAGGTCATGGCCACGCCCCTGCAAACCCCCCACCATGCCCCCTCCCTTCACAAACTCTCCCAGGACTGCATATTGCGGTGCAGCGCTGTGCACGCGCCGCCCCCGCCACGCATGCGTGCTACAGTGCTGACTGGGACGGCAGCCTAAGGGCCTCATGCAGTAAGCGTCGATTATGTGAAATCGGCAATCTTACCGATTAGTCATGTTATTGGCGATTTTTCCTCTCCGTATGCAGTAAGTGCCGAATACATTCAAAATCAACCCGAAAACAAATCCGCCCACTCTCACGATGATTAGCCGATCACACACAGGTGTATCGGCGTGCGTGGCGGGGTGCTGTTAGGTTGCCCAATCACAAATCTTGCTGAATCAGGCGAAACAAGCATGTATTGGATTGCGCGCCATATTTAAAGGCAACGTGTACTGCTAATCATTCTCTGTGTTGTTGGGAGTGAGAGAGAGAGAGACGCACAGAGCTGGCTGATTGAAGATTTGCATATTGACTGAGAGACTTGTTGTGTATTGGGTGAGCTTTGTCCATTGTTGTTTTGTTTACATCTTTGTCTTGTTTTATATGTGGAAGTGTTTCGTGTGATTGGCTGTACATTTCTTGTCTGTTTTTTGTGAGTGCTGGAAGTATGCCCGCAAAGCGTGGGAAGAGTGATGCTGGTGGGAGTGGGAGTGCTACTCGTGGGAGTACGCGTCGGAGTGAACGTACTGTTCAGGGGAGTGATGTTGCTGGTGCACCGAGTGGTGTTGCTGGGAGTGGGAGTGCTGTTGCTGGGAGTGGGAGTGCTGTTGCTGGGAGTGGGAGTGCTGTTGCTGGGAGTGGGAGTGCTGTTGCTGGGAGTGGTAGTGCTGTTGCTGGGAGTGGGAGTGCTGTTGCTGGGAGTGGGAGTGCTGTTGCTGGGAGTGGGAGTGCTGGTGCTGGGAGTGGGAGTGCTGGTGCTGGGAGTGGGAGTGCTGGTGCTAGGAGGGGGAGTGCTGGTGCTAGGAGTGGGAGTGCTGGTGCTAGGAGTGGGAGTGCTGGTGCTGTGAGTGCTGCTGGTGGCGCAGTTGCTGATGGGGTGGATGGTGGTGGCGTGCTTGCTGGTGGGCAGCTTTTGGAGGCTCTTCCATTGGAAGAAGGAGAGTCCAGTCAGCACCAGCCAAGCTCTGACCCTAAACCTGCTCGGAAGAAACGTGTGGAGAAGCCACGTAATCCTCGCTTCAATGACCAGGAAAATACAGCTCTTGTCACTGGCATTCTGGAGCACTATGACAGTATATATGGACATTTACTAGGTAAGTGTACCTTTACATTTATTATTCAAATACATGTGATCCTAGGTCATCTGAGTTTTGTTCATATGCAAATATGGGTTCAGAATATCTTTCTATGTTAATTAGTCTGGAAACACAGCTTTTTATCATGCCTTACAAGGACAACTAAACACAGGCGGTCAATTTGCCATAACTGCATACAATATGAATGCAACCTTGCTTACATGTATAGGTTTAGTAGTGAATGCTCATGTGCTTCACATATTACACCTAAAACAGCATGTTTGCTATCTCTTGGAACAGCTAGCAGTGTAGGAAACTGGTGCTTCTATTATTATTAATTTACCTCATATATTTTATATGTTTTTCAAGGGCGGACAAGTTCAGCAAGCAGAAAAGAAATGTGGGACACAATAGTCATTGGTGTCAATGCGTGTGGGAATCATGTGAGGGACAAGCGGAATTGTCACAAGAGATTTGATGATATTAGGTCCAAATTGAAAAAGAAAATACAACACCAACGCGTGCATGCTACTGGCACTGGAGGTGGGCCGACACCACAACGTCTCATATTAAGTCCATTGGAGGAGCTGCTTCGGGAAAAATTACTTCCCGTCGTCGTGGAAGGCTTACCTGGTGACCGGGATATTGGAATTTATCCCTCACAATTTCCACCAGGTGAGAAATATTAATGTACTAGGCGTGTCGTTGCTTACAGTTATTTTGCATATTTACACTGCTTTTTATACTGTCTTCACAATATAAGCATACCTGCATCTATATATGTATATGTCTGATTCTATATATATATATATCTCAAAATAGACATATATGTTGTAGTCCTACTAAAAGCAGTAACTAATATAGCACGTGCCATTGCGTGCTCATTTACATGTGAATTCCCAAAATGCATTGCTGCAGTGGAATCAATTGATGGTGGGCGAAGATGGGGAACAACAGGGTAGTACACATGTGTAACACATGTTAATGAGAAATTATTACTAGCTACAGGTACAGAACATAAATATGTATAATATTATTGTGTATTTTATTTATTTTACTCCGACAAACATGACATTACTGCCTATTTTAAGCATGCATCAAATATATTGCATGCAACGGCCTACAAACATAACTTGCACTAACACATCTATAGTTGTTAATGAAAAGGTCCATTTTTGATTTAAGTCATATACAGACAGCATAATGAGGCACACGTATCATATGTTATGTCATTGTTTTCATAACTTAAAAATTGCACACGACTATTTAGCTCATCTACCATTGTGTTAAAGCAGCTGCAATTAATATCTCATCACAGCATACACTTCAACAGAGGGGGTGGGGTTCAGCACACACACTAATTACAGGCTCATTTTAGGGTCAACTTAGTTCACACCATTTTCACCTGTTTCAAGTAATTGAAAGGTGTGGCTGATTAGGCTTTTTGGGGAAGGGAATACCGTTCTTACAACCTGACTAGCACAACTGAAGTTAATCACACTCATTTGAAAGCTTCACTTTAGCTACTAAATGCCACAACAACTCATTACTTATCAAAGCGTACTTCACACATTAGTTCACTCATATCTATAGTTGAACTACTATCAACGACACATTATCACACACTGCATGTCTTGTCTTGTTGAGTCACAGCCACATTCAGGTGTGCCACATCTTATATTAATGTACCACACATATCCTCTACAAAAAACAACACTTTTTGCAATATGACCACCTTCATGATAACCATTGTGAATGGTCATCTCATGATAGTTATGTACATTATGATACTGATATCACTACACAACATATGATTTTTATGTACAAATTTAATGTATTTTTCCTCACGCATTACTGCAGAACCATAGTATGTTGTATGTTAGGGAACTCAAAACTTCTAAGTACACAGGCATGTACATTGTTATTACAACTATTTATGTTCACTTTCTCACACACATTTTGGGTAAAGGAACTGATGCTGTTAGGTACTCATAAATACAGAACATACAATAACTGTTTGTTCAATATTTACACATGTAAATGTAAAACTAATGTTATTGTTAAATATAGTTGCCCCTGGAGGACATGTGTCACCTGAGACGGAACAAGTGTCTTCACCTGGGTCAGCCAGCTCAACACATATAATATGTGCACTTCTATATGTAATGTTGTCATGTTCATTATTTGTTTTGCACATGTTCTTTAAATAGGATTACTTAGTTTATGTGAAAATGAAGTGTAAGGCAACATGTATTGTGTTAGTGATGTTAACTATCATGTAGGAGTTCTGAGTTTACAGCAAGTTTTCATTCATTCATATTTCATACTGAGTCCAAACATTATTCTTAAGTCAAGGTAGTTTTTAATGTGAGGTTATAAAACGTATGGAAACATGTTAGTTGTTACTTATGACACAGTAGAATTACATAGTAACACAGCAGAGATTAACATGCCATTTAATAATGTGTACATTTATTTGTAGAACATGATGAAGAGGATTATGATGATGATGATGATGCCGCCGCCATAGACACACAAATACAAGCAAGTGACCATGAAGAGGTTCCAATTGAAACTGTTTTACCGCCAAATCGTCCAGCAAATACCACATACGATGCAATTGTAGCTTCTGAGGGAAAAATTGTGGAAGCAGAAAATCGTCGCCATTCTGACCTGATGACAGTGCTGGAAAGGATGATTGCACTGCAGGAAGAAACAGTTTCACAATTGGCACATCTCCACAGAGTCTTCATTGAAGTGCCTAAACAGTTGCAAAAAATCAACACCTCATTCGAAGCATTAGTTGTTCAGCAAACACAAGCTAATTACTTGAGAATGACTAATGTACCACAATTCAACTTGAACACCTCACAGGCAGGATCTGTTCATGCTGGTCAGTTTTCACCACATGCTTCTGATCTTCATTCACCAGGTCCAAATGTTACCGGTCAAGTAGCAGACATTGCTGTGCAGGTTCCTGACGACATCCTACCGCTGCCATCTGTACAAATTCAGCAGCTGACACCTACAAAGGAGGCCACAAAAACAAAACACAAGCAGTTACTACTGACCAGTTTTTGGTCAAAAACAACAAAAGACACACATGAAACAGACCAACCATCACTTGTGCAGTGTCTACCAACTTGCTCACATGTGTCAGTGGGCACAAGCCCTGTCGGTGAGTCACTGGCCACAAGCCCTGTAGGTGAATCACTGCCCAAAAGCCCTGTAGGTGAATCACTGCCCAAAAGCCCTGTAGGTGAATCACTGCCCAAAAGCCCTGTAGGTGAATCACTGCCCAAAAGCCCTGTAGGTGAATCACTGCCCAAAAGCCCTGTAGGTGAATCACTGCCCAAAAGCCCTGTAGGTGAATCACTGCCCAAAAGCCCTGTAGGTGAGTCACTGGCCACAAGCCCTGCCCGAGAAGTGCCAGAGGCCACTCAAAGTGGCTCTGTTGTGGCTAAAGTTGGTGGCAAACGAAAAAGGAAAATTCAAGAGACAACAAGCAGGCCTGTTACTCGCTCTCAAAAGGAACAAAAAAAATAAATTTTATAATTCACAAAATATGTCTTTGGCCTTGTTTTGTTGATTTCAGATTATCTAATTAATATTGTATGTATGCTGAAGACTGTGTTGTTTCCAAACTTTCAAATATGTTCTTGTACACGTGAAGTTTTGGAAATGTTAACACTCCTAATTAATGAATAGTGTTATAAATATTTATGTTTTAATCGTCTGTTCAGTAATGGTCCACCAGGAGCCAGTTGCTAAGTTTAGAGAAGCTGCCATTGACTTTGCAGCAAAACATTGCATTTGGGTGTGCTACTTGATGTAATCATTGCATGTGCATATTATTCACATGCAATTATAAAAGCACCTATTTAACTGCAAACATCTTTCTTGTACGTGTACAGCAGGATTTTGTGTTAAATATTACTTACCTTTGCTGGCCATTGTAATGTTGTCCTTTAATCATTTATGTGTTCTTGTTTCAAGAACATCTCTGAATTTATACTAATATATATGTAGTATGTATGCATATATGCACACACACACACACACACACACACACAGACACACACTGTGTGTGTGTGTGTGTGTGTGTGTGTGTGTGTGTGTGTGTGTGTGTGTGTGTGTGTGTGTGTGTGTGTGTGTGTGTGTGTGTGTATGTATATATAGTACTATCTAAACTGGTATAGATGTATTTACAAAAAACATACACTTCATGCTTCCTTGTGAAAACACAGTATTTAAATAATACAGGCCTAATGTTTGAGAACTATACTAAGTGTGAGCCTCTAACATTATTGGGCGCAAACAAATGTTTATTACTTAATTCACTCATGTTTATCACCATTTAAATAGGTTTCATACAAGGCCTACTTACTGCCATCAATATGTTGTGTGTACTCCTGCAATATAAAAAAAAAAAAAAAAAAAATGTATATATATATATATATATATATATATATATATATATATACACACATACACATACACATACACACACACAATATACATATAGTACAATATACACTTTATATATATATATTTATGAGAGAGATATATTTATATATATATAGATACACACGTATTTAAACTCATGCAGACAGGGAGTTAACCAGACTTTCAAATACACACAGAAATGTATGTGGGAAAAAAACATTTCATTTTGCAGGTGTGTGTATTTACTGATATGGCTGTCTAAGCACTATTTTCACACAGTGCTCTTTGTTATTTTTCAAGAAAACTCAATGTTACTGAATTAAAAGTGTAGTAATGTTTTCAGAAACGAGATAAAAAAAGGATACATGTTTGTCCCACATGCGGCTATCACATATCACAAATGTTCAAGCAATTAAAACTACAAATCCAATTGGCGTTGGAAATAAGGAGTTACAGTTTATACTTTTGTTGACCTTGAAAAGGAAACACAGCAATTTGTTAGCCATTGAGCAGTTTCATTTTGATGAGCAAAGAACAGATACCTGCACACATCTTTTGTGCTAATCTGCAATGGCTGATGAATTCGTAAAAATTATGAATCCGAATTTAGGGTATAAATACATGGTGTCAGAAGCTATTTTGAGAACTTGCGGACACCAAGCGAGCACACGCCAAATCTATGATTTGATTCGAGCAAAATATCCTTATTACCAAGACCGTCGGCATGCGTGCAATTTTAATTCCTCAATAAGATTCACTTTATCAACTAATGACTTTTTTGAACGTGTGCAGGATAAGCTAGAACACAACTATGGTTTCTGGAAGATTGCCAAAGAAAAACATTTCACCGTGAAAGACGCACATATATTGTGGTTAAAGGCATATTTATTCCTAATGCCAATAGCAATGGATCCGCTACTACTGTTCCGTGTGAATCGATACCTGCTGCAATATCTGCACCCTCCATTCCTGAAACCCACATTGTACAACAACAAAACTACTATGATTATGTACCAAGCCTTTCAGCTGAAAATGCATTGGAATGGGTACCCGAAGAAATGAACCTACCTCCCGACCAATTGTTTGAAGAAAGCAGTGGCGATACCTATGAGCGCTTCATGGAGGAGATGTGTGTCATACTGGATTCAGCGGGTGGGTCAAGCGTGGATGAAAAAGCCTTGCATTTCTGGAGCGACCAGTTGCAGCCAGACGAAGAGTTAATTCTAGAAGAATGGTAAATATAACAACCGTTATGAGTTGACTCTGCGTTTAAATTTTTTTTTTTTGTAACCACCATTTTCCCTTTCAATGCGTGGATACAGCGTAACATTGCAGACTGCATAACATGTAGCGATCACAAACAAATTGTTTCCGAATACAATATAGTAGAACCTGAAAGAGTAGTACACATTGCTGACGGAATAAATATACGTACTTTCCTATCACTTTAAACATATTAGCAACATTTTACCATAACTCTAACACATACCTGTTTTGTTATCATGCTACATATACAACATTTAAAAGCGGGTCCACCACGTATGACGTGGGACCCTTGTCATGGCCCAAGGCGTCCTTAAAAAGGATTACGGATGTAAGTCCCGCCCCCAAGTGACGTGCGCGCCTCAAAGCCTATTGGCTGTCATGTTTTGTTATAGTAACGGTAACTGCAGTGTGTCATGTGTGCGGCTCAGTGTTTGTAGGCGTCAACTTGGCGTTAGCCGAATGTTAATTGAGTGGGAGGAGTGTTAGCGTGCGTTTCACGCTGGTTTAACATGACGTCACACTTATTGCATTTGCGCATTGTGTTATCGGCCGTCCTTTCTGTCCAAACACGTCTGTTTAAAAAGAATACAGATGTACTCGTTTAGAACGAATGTAGTTTCGTATTCATTGTATTTGAAATAAAGATTTTATGTTTAATTGTATTTTCAAGATGTATTGAACGCACAACGTACGCTTTGTTTTGCGCATGCGCAAACAGTTAGTGCAGCCAAGCGTGAAGTGCGTGCGCACACTAAGATGTGCGCGCACATTTTTCAGTATACAGGCAACGTTCACATCATATACATAGTTATGCCTGCTACAAATTTAAAGAAACATTACATACTGATGTACACTTGTACTTCTAACATATAAGTGAGTGACGTGTGTATGTACACAATCATATAGAGCTGTGTAACGCGTTGTCACGGATACATATATAGTAAGGTGCCATATTTGACCATCATGTGTTTGCTGTATTTCAGAGATGTCGGGGAAGATACAATCGGATCAATGTATGATTTCTGAAGAGTCTACCTTTATATGAGATGATTGTGAGGAGGAGCCACCGACTACTATACTACATATGGAACTAATTTTATATTGCTTGCAGCGCTTATTAACAAACAATTAAAAATGTGATACCCTTATGCCTATATTGCATAAGCACTTAATTAACATAATGATGTTGCAAAATAGTGCCTCATGAATTTTTATTGAGTGTTCTTTAATGACTACTATCATTTTATGGCATGGTGTGTTTTATATATAACAACCATTCCCACTCTGCTAACACATTTGTGTATTCTATTGTGTAATGGAACGTATGACTGTCGAAACTATGTAACAATAATAATAAGAATAATAATTATAATATGAGCATGTTCATGTATAGCGCTGCTAGTTGTACACAGCGCTTTACAGACACATTTTTCAGGCTGAGGTCCCTGGCCCGTGGAACTTACAATTTATTTTTTGCCGCCTGAGGCACAGGGAGATAAAGTGACTTGCCCAAGGTCACAAGGAGCCGACACCGGGAATTGAACCAGACTCCCCTGCTTCAAACTCTCAGTGCCAGTGTGTGTCTTTACTCACTGAGCCACTCCTTCTCCCAATGTAAAGGACACTTACAACCAACTAGCCATTTATTGTTAAAAATCTCTTGTTACATGGGTATGTTGATAAAATGGTTTGGGACTGTAGCAATTAATGTTATTGGCCAGATGTTGTGGTCCCCTACAATGCATGATGTTCTGAATATGACATCAACATCATGTAATGAAGTACGTTTCTGTGTATATTTCATTAACCTAACTAACTATAGTTTACTGTGTTTATTAAACGTTCTAAAAATACATACTGCTGCGGCCAAGTTTATTCGAGCATTTGCCCGTTCTTGGCCGCAGCAGTAGCCAGGCGCGCGCCCGAGTGTGACGGGCGCGCGCCGAAGCAGCGGAAGAGCGCCCTCCGATCGGGGCGCTCTCCCTACCGCTACCGGGTCCGCCGGGTCCCCCGGAACCCCCTGCCGCCGTCCCGCAGATCGCGGGACACCAGGGCTCCCTCGGGGAGCCCTGGACGCGCGTGCAGGGGGCGCAGGCTCCCGAAGACGCGTGACCGCGCGTCTATGACGCGCGGCACGCCGAGGGGCAGCCACAAGCAAGCCGGGAAATATCCCGGCTTGCGGTACCGACCACACTGCAATAAAGTGTGTCGGTACTGTAGTATAGTCAATATGATGATATAAGCTACCATAATAAAGCTGGTGTTATCATTTGTCGGTGTTATACATGGATCCTACACAAATTGATACAGACACAAACAGTTGTCTTAAAAAGTGTGTCTATGCTAATGTGCACGTGATTGACGTTACAATTGTGAGAATACTTGATAATTATCATCATGATAATGATGAAGTGACGTGATTTATATTGCAAAAATATTACCAACATTGTCATATTGGTAAATTAGAAATGCTAAATGACAGTAACATTTGCAACAAAATTGTGTTTTCTGTTAACAGTTTAAACTTGGTACATGTAGGACACATCCACACACGTGTGACTTATACATACACATTATCAAATTTAAATTAATGTTGACTATTAATTCCTAGCATTAAAAAACACCTACATTGCTAAATATAAGATGTAGTACGCATTGTTGTGATTACAGGCATTCATGCATGGAGTGTTATGATCAGTCAATTTCATCCGTGATGAATGAGCTCCCGTAAGTAAACAAATAAGTACAGTTATCCCCTTGTCTCCAAACACCTCTATATTACATTAATGGAATTTATAAGGAAACATACATAAAATGTGATGAAATGGGAGTAATCATTTTCTAATACAATGCACATGAAAGCTCAAGAGTAGCTAAATGCATGTACATGATACAGAAAGTACATATATGTTACATTTGTGTTTAAACCAATATGTTGGGTTTTTACTTCAAATAATTATAGGAAGATTGAGGTAGGCACATCTTATGATAGATGTCAGCAAATATACATACCATGATCAGTCATACTGGAGATATACCTATAATGCAAAGGAACAATATATAAATTGCAAACATTGACATGCCATCTTCAGTACCGTAAGCAACACAGCAAAGTGTGTATTTGGTGTTAAATGTGCAACACCATGTATATTTAATCACATTCAAAATGTAAATGAGCCTGGTGTACACATCATATGGATGTACATGTTACACTGCACCAATAACATTGTATGTAAGCATACTAGAAGCATGAATGAGTATGGGCATAATATGTGTATTGTGTTAGCATAAGGAACAACACAATGCTAAAATATTAGTGCTTTGTTACCCCAGTTGTATTCACATACACACAACTAAAGTACAATTGAAGAGGGATTATATAACTTGTGCAACAATAACATACCGGTGTGTCCCTCCCATCCCTTTGTGCACACAGCAGAGAAAAGAAAGGTGTGCAACCCATATTCATCTGTGTCCTACCAGAAGGGTATATAAAAAAACATTATTGTTAAGATAACATAATGTAAGTATAAAAGTAGAACTTGGAACATATATGTTTTTACTTACAAGAAAAAAATGAATTGATGAGATTCTGGCATGTCTGGCCACCACTGGCTGTTCATTTTCAGCAGCTACATGGGTGGGATGCTCGTCTACCAAAGGCTCAGCTAGGTCTGATTGTACATTGTGCCTGAGTGCAACATTGTGCAAAATGCAACAGGCAAGGATAATATCAGACACTTTTTGAGGCTTGTATAGAAGAGCCCCACCAGTTCTGTCCAGACACCTAAATCTGGTCTTGAGTAGGCCAAATGTCCTCTCTATAACAGATCTTGTAGATATATGGGCTGCATTGTACCTCTCCTCTGCTTCAGTTTGAGGGTTTAGCACCGGAGTCAAGAGCCACGGCCTAATTCCGTATCCTGAGTCACCTATAATGAATGGAGCACACATAAGCTGACATTAGTGATCAAATTGTACAATGCCAACATTCCTAAATAAAAATGTGTTTTGTGTTAGAACATGTAAATGTGTACTCACCCAGCAGCCAACCATGTTCAAAATGTCCCTCTTCGAATGCATGGAAGACTGAAGAGTTCCTCAGGATAGAGGAATCGTGACTGGAACCAGGGAATTTGGGTACCACATGCATTATCCTCATCGTCGCATCACATACCACCTGTACATTGAGTGAATGGTAGTGCTTACGATTGCGATACACATGCTCACTCTGACTAGGTGCAATCAAAGCAACATGTGTGCAATCGATTGCACCCAGCACACATGGTATCCCTGCTATATTATAAAAGCCAGTCCTGACTTCCAGCCACTCTGTCGCCTCTGTAGGAAAATGAATATAATTCCTAGCGCGTCTATTGAGTGCATAGAGAAACTGGGTCAAGGCCCGCGAGAATGTAGATTGCGAGACCCCGCCCACTATACCCACAGTTGTCTGGTATGACGCGGAAGCAAGATAATGTAATGAGCACAGCATTTTAACAAGCCCAGGGACTGCACGACCTCTGGCTGTGAAAAAATCTAAATCTCCCCTTATCTCCTGATAAAGAGATAAGATTGCTGCTGAACTCAAACGATAGCGACTTACAATCTCCTCCTCACTCATCCCATCTAACAGGGTTCTCTCCCTGTACAGACGCGGACGAGGCACAACTTGTCTCCTCTGTCTTCTCCTCTGATCTCCTGTCCCTCTCCCTGTCCCTCGGCCTGTCCCTCTCCCTGTCCCTGTCGTATCCGCGTGACTGTCCCTGTCACTGTCCCTCGGTGTGTCCCTCCCTTGCCCTATATGATTCTCTTGATCATCAAGCATGTCATAGAAAAGAATGTTCCTCCGTCTCCTAAACAATCTCAACATTTTGAAATGAGTAGCTGTGAATGAGCAGGTAATGGGCGTCCTTTAAATAGGTATGTGATGATGTCAGGTGACATAGTAAAATGCAAGGTGTTACATTAACATAATAAAGTACTTCTGTGGCAAGCTGTGTGCAGTTGTTGTTATAAGTATTTGTTGTGTGTATTCTGCAGGGAATGATGATATTTGCCAATGATGTGACGTGAAGCTTTGTACAAACATTGCTTGCAAATAAATAGTTGCATGTGCAATGCATGTAAAACTTCTGAACGCAACAGTCAGTCATGTAATTAGACAAAAAGGCTGAGATTGACGTGGGAAAATTTTTGTGTAACATGTGTAATTAGCCATGTTATTGTGACATGTTGCCAACAATGAATAGTCGTGTGCATATGCATGCATTTCTGTAAGGAGGATAGTTGCTATAGAATGAGTTTACAAGGTGTCCCAATGATGAATTACTGTACATGTGTGTATAAGTTAGGTTGAAGTGCTTGTAATGCAACGGTTACAATGTAAACATGCAATGTGATTGATCGTCCAATAAGTGACGTCATGAAAATAGGGAGGACCAAACGTAGATGTAAACATGAGAATTTAGATGTACATGAACGTTTAAAGATGCGTGACACATTACAAGCATTGTGTAATGTAAAGGAACATGAATATACTGTGTATGTGTGACATGTGTGACATGTGTAACATCATGTAAATAATTGTCGGTCAGTTCAGTAAAATGTGTGATATGATGTGAGGTTCTCCTTTAAGAGTTGAGTATAGTATTTTCCCTTGACACATCATCACATGATGAGTAATGTGACCCGCAAATGCTGAAAACATGTAAAAGTATAATGTTATGCAAATAATACACGTCAGCTGTGACACAATGCAGGGAATGCCCCCCACACTGTAATGCAAATGTTTTCTATTGTGAGCAATGAAACGTAAACAGTACTATACTGTTATACGTCCCCGCTCCATTGACTCCATTGATGTACAGAAGATTTTTTTTTTCTAAGTGCCGTTCCGGCAGCCTTAGCGATCGTTCTCCCCTCCAAACTGCGAACTTTAGTTGGTGGGAGAAATTGGCCATAACATCTCAATTTCGTAGTGCCGATCAGCCCCGATAAGCTGTTTTTGTTTGTTGAATCCAGCCGATTTAAAAAAGTGGCGATCAGTGGCGAAAACAGGCTTATCGGCAGCCGACTGGCCATAACAAAATAATCGGCTCCGAAACCTGGCGAAATCAAGCACTTATCGGCGCTTACTGAATCTCAAACCCAATTTTGGCTATAAAATGGCGATAATTCCCTTATCAACGCTTACTGCATGAGGCCCATAGTCTCATTATAGAGGCTTATTTCTCATTGTTTTCGTATATATATATATATATATATATATATATATATATATATTGTATATGAAAACAATGAGAAATAAGCCTCTATAATGAGACTATATGTTTTCTCATATATATATACATATATATACATATATATATGAAAAAAACATATATAAATATATATGTATATAAGAAAACATATATATATATATATATATATATATATATATATATATATATATATATATATATGTTTTCTTATATACATATATATTTATATGTGTTTTTTTCATATATATATGTATATAGAAAAATATATATATATATTTATTTATTGTGGGGCTGTAGTATGTATTTTTTTTATTGTGCGTAGCGGGGGTGGGTGAAGTGGGTATTGGCCCCAAAGGTGGGTGTTTAGGGCTTGCGGGTGGGTAACGAGAGGGGTTAGCCCCTTCATGACCGTAGCGGTATTAACCACTAAGGTAATGAAGGGGTTAAGTCCACCCCCAACCCCCCCCCCCCCCCACAAGCCCTAAACAGCCACCAAGGGCCAAATACCCCCTTCATCCACCCGCACTACCCACAATAAACCTGGCACGGGTGGTTAACCCCTTCATTCCCTTATCGGTTAGCCGCTAAGGTAATGAAGTGGGCTGTAAATGCATTTTTCCTGCCTCGGATGCATGCCGGGGGTCTCCGGTGCTGCTATTAATGGTTATCAGCTCAGGAGACCCCCGGCATCAATCCCAGGCAGGAAAAATCCTGTATTTTTTTCTAAGTGTAGCCCTTGCCGATGCTTCTTTCCCACCAACTTCACCACCTCCTGCAGGTTTTTAAAAATGTGGTGGTTGCAGTATGTGTACATATGTGGCTCTGTGAAAAAAGGTGTCTAGCAGCGGTGCGCAAACGGGGGGGCGGGAGATTCTTCTGGGAGGGCGCTGGCGGTTGCAGAGGACCCACGCTCTTCACCCAGGCATTGAATTTAATGTCGGGGGATCGCGTAAGGCCCCTGCAACACTTCACTTACCTTGTTTCAGCTGGCTGTGTGATGAATCGCAAGGGCAACGTGGCGTCAAATGACGC
The DNA here is from genome assembly GCF_040206685.1 of Ascaphus truei. Taxonomy (NCBI): domain Eukaryota; kingdom Metazoa; phylum Chordata; class Amphibia; order Anura; family Ascaphidae; genus Ascaphus; species Ascaphus truei. The sequence goes on along the minus strand of NW_027454149.1, from coordinate 47,258 downwards.
TGCAGGGCCATGTGATGTGACATCACATGCATGAAATGACACCACGGGTCACATGACATGATGTCACATGACCCCGCAGCATCATTTGATGCATCATTAGATGCAAGGGTGGGCGCGACCGAGGAGGGAGAAGGTAGGGGGTGCAGGTGCACGAGTTTAAGCACTGCTGGTGTATAGGATGGTGCTCTCTACCGGCAAAAGTAACAGTGAATCCCACTATTAATATGGTTATAACCTTAAAGTGCACTAAACAATAAAAGTGCCTTGTGTAGAGTGACTAGTTAAGATATTTGCTTGGCGGCAAATAATAACCGTGATGTGTGTGTTGTGTAATAATAATAATAATAATAATAATAATAAACTGTGATCTTCCACTCAACATTCAAAACAGAGACTGTTTCCACGTGTCATCAGATATTGGATAGGAGCAGGATGGACGAGCAGAGGGTGTCACATCATACATAAAAAGTAAAACACACAAAAACCAATCGTGTAATATGTTTAAAATATATTAATGGAGTGAGAAATCCTCAATGTTTATACTCACATGCTGTGAGTGTATATATAGGCAAAATCCAATCAGTGGCACTGCTTGCAAATGTATATAGGCGTGTGGGTTACCTCCAAAGAGAGAAAAAGAAGACCACCATAGTGCAGATGTGTATTCTTAAAAAGCTTTATCTAAACACAAATATGGACCTGGCCCATAGAGGGCACACTTACTAAAAGGCCACTCTTTTAGGCAGTTAAAAAGACAATATCAGTCTTAGGGCCTCATGCAGTAAGCGTTGATAAGGGTTTTTTCGCCATTTTATAGCCACAATTGGGTTTGAGATTCAGTAAGCGCCGATAAGTGCTTGATTTCGCCAGGTTTTGTAGCCGAACTTCTTGACAAAGTGCCTGCGGTGCACGAAACGCGTCGAAGGTTGTAACCCCCGTTTTTATGGAACCCAAATAAAGATTTTTTGCCAGACCTGCTCGTCATCCCTTTCTTGGCTGTGCGCTGCACACATACTACTTTGTAGCCGATAATTTTGTTATGGCCAGTCGGCTGCCGATAAGCCTGTTTTCGCCACTGATCGCCACTTTTTTAAATCGGCTGGATTCAAGTACCAAAATCAGCTTATCGGGGCTGATCGGCACTACGAAATTGAGATGTTATGGCCAATTTCTCCCGCCAACTAAAGTTGGCAAGTTGGAGGGGAGAACGATCGCTAAGGCTGCCGGAACGGCACTTAGAAAAAAAAACTCTTCTGTACATCAATGGAGTCAATGGAGCGGGGACGTATAACAGTATAGTACTGTTTGCGTTTCATTGCTCACAATACAAACGTCATTTGCATTACAGTGTGGGGGGCATTCCCTGCATTGTGTCACGGCTGACGTGTATTATTTGCATAACATTGTACTTTTACATGTTTTCAGCATTTGCGTGTCACATTACTCATCATGTGATGATGTGTCAAGGGAAAATACTATACTCAACTCTTAAAGGAGAACCTCACATCATATCACACATTTTACTGAATTGAGCGACAATTGTTTACATGATGTCACACATGTCACACATACACCGTATATTCATGTTCCTTAACATTACACAATGCTTGTAATGTGTGACGCATCTTTAAACGTTCATGTACATCTTTATGCTCATGTTTACATTTAGGTTTGGTCCTCCCTATTTTCATGACGTCACTTATTGGACGCGCAATCACATTGCATGTTTACATTATAACCGTTGCATTACAAGCACTTCAACCTAACTTATACACACATGTACAGTAATTCATCATTGGGACACCTTGTAAACTCATTCTATAGCAACTATCCTCATTACAGAAATGCATGCATATGCACACGACTAATCATTGTTGTCAACATGTGACAATAACATGGCTAATTACACATGTTACACCAAACTTTTAACATGTCAATCTCAGCCTTTTTGTCTAATTACATGACTGACTGTTGCGTTCAGAAGTGTTACATGCATTGCACATTAAACTATTTATTTGCAAGCAATGTTTGTACAAAGCTTCACGTCACATCATTGGCAAATATCATCATTCCCTGCAGAATACACACAACAAATACTTATAACATCAACTGCACACAGCTTGCCACAGAAGTACTTTATTATGTTAATGTAACACCTTGCATTTTACTATGTCACCTGACATCATCACATACCTATTTAAAGGACGCCCATTACCTGCTCATTCACAGCTACTCATTTCAAAATGTTGCGATTGTTTAGGAGACGGAGGAACATTCTTTTCTATGACATGCTTGCTGATCAAGAGAATGATATAGGGCAAGGGAGGGACAGACCGAGGGACAGTGACAGGGACAGGCACGCGGATACGACAGGGACAGGGAGAGGGACAGGCCGAGGGACAGGTAGAGGGACAGGAGATCAGAGGAGAAGACAGAGGAGACAACTTGTGCCTCGTCCGCGTCTGTACAGGGAGAGAACCCTGTTAGATGGGATGAGTGAGGAGGAGATAGTAAGTCGCTATCATTTGAGTTCAGCAGCAATCTTATCTCTGTATGAGGAGATAAGGGGAGATTTAGATTTTTTTACAGCCAGAGGTCGTGCAGTCCCTGGGCTTGTTAAAATGCTGTGCTCATTACATTATCTCGCTTCCGCGTCATTCCAGACAACTGTGGGCATAGTGGGCGGGGTCTCGCAATCTACATTCTCGCGGGCCTTTACCCAGTTTCTCTATGCACTCAATAGACGCGCTAGGAATTATATTCATTTTCCTACAGAGGCGACAGAGTGGCTGGAAGTCAGGACTGGCTTTTATAATATAGCAGGGATACCATGTGTGCTGGGTGCAATCGATTGCACACATGTTGCTTTGATTGCACCTAGTCAGAGTGAGCATGTTTACCGCAATCGTAAGCACTACCATTCACTCAATGTACAGGTGGTATGTGATGCCACGATGAGGATAATGCATGTGGTACCCAAATTCCCTGGTTCCAGTCACGATTCCTCTATCCTGAGGAACTCTTCAGTCTTCCATGCGTTCGAAGAGGGACATTTTGAACATGGTTGGCTGCTGGGTGAGTATACATTTACATGTTCTAACACAAAACACATTTTTATTTAGGAATGTTGGCATTGTAGAATCTTATCACTAATGTCAGCTTATGTGTGCTCCATTCATTATAGGTGACTCAGGATACGGAATTAGGCCGTGGCTTTTGACTCCGGTGCTAAACCCTCAAACAGAAGCAGAGGAGAGGTACAATGCAGCCCATATCTCGACAAGATCTGTTATAGAGAGGACATTTGGCCTACTCAAGACCAGATTTAGGTGTCTGGACAGAACTGGTGGGGCTCTTCTATACAAGCCTCAAAAAGTGTCTGATATTATCCTTGCCTGTTGCATTTTGCACAATGTTGCACTCAGGCACAGTGTACAATCAGACCTAGATGAGTCTTTGGTAGACGAGCATCCAACCCATGTAGCTGTTGAAAATGAACAAACAGCCAGTGGTGGCCAGACACGCCAGAATCTCATCAATTCATTTTTTTCTTGTAAGTAAAAACATATATGTTCCTAGTACTACTTTTATAGATTAATTATGTTATATTAACAATAATGTTTCTTAATATAACCTTCTGTTAGGACACAGATGAATATGGGTTGCACACCGTTCTTTTCTCTGCTGTGTGCACAAAGGGATGTGGCAGCGGTATGTTATTGTTGCACAGGTTATAGAATCCCTCTTCAATTGTACATTAGTTGTGTGTATGTGAATACAACTGGGGTAACAAAGCAGTCATATTTTAGCATTGTGTTGTTCCTTATGCTAACACAATACACATACAGTAGTATGGGCATAGTCATTCATTCTTCAACTATGCTTACATACAATGTTATTGGTGCAGTGTAACATGTACATCCATATGATGTGTACACCAGGCTGCTTTACATTTTGAATGTCATTAAATATACATGGTGTTGCACATGTAACACCAAATACACACTTTGCTGTGTTGCTTACGGTACTGAAGATGGCATGTCAATGTTTGCTATTTATATATTGTTCCTTTGCATTATAGGTATATCTCCAGTATGACTGATCATGGTATGTATATTTGCTGACATCTGGTATAAGATGTGCCAACCTCAATATTCATAGAATTATTTGAACTAAAAACCCAACATATTATTTAAAATACAAATGTTACATATATGTACTTTCTGTATCATGTACATGCATTTAGCTACTCTTGAGGTTTCATGTGCAATGTATTAGAAAATGATTTCTCACATTTCATCACATTTTATGTATGTTTCCTTATAAATTCCATTAATGTAATATAGAGGTGTTTGGAGAAAAGGGGTTAAATGTACTTATTTGTTTACTTACGGGAGCTCATTCATCACGGATGAAATTGACTGATCATAACACTCCATGCATGAATGCCTGTAATCACAACAATGCGTACTACATCTTATATTTACCAATGTAGGTGTTTATTAATGCTAGGAATTAATAGTTAACATTAATTAAAATGTGTGACATGTGTATGTATAAGTCACACGTGTGTGGATGTGTCCTACATGTACCAAGTGTTAAACTGTTAACAGAAACCACAATTTGGTAGCAAATGTTACTGTAATTTTGCAAAAATTTTTTCCCACTATGACTATGTTGGTAATATTTATGGAATGTCAATCACGTCACTTCATCATTATCATTATGATAATTATCAAGTATTCTGACAATTGTAACGTCAATCACGTGCACATTAGCATAGACACAATTTTTAATACAACTGTTTGTGTCTGTATCAATTTGTGTAGGATCCATGTATAACACCGACAAAACTTAACAGCAGCTTTATTAGGTTAGCTTATATCATCATATTGACTGTACTAATTTTTTTTAGAACGTTTAATAAACACAGTAAACTATAGTTAGTTAGGTTAATGAAATATACACAGAAACGTACTTCATAACATGATGTTGATGTAATATTCAGAACATTATGCATTGTAGGGGACCACAACATCTAGCCAATAACATTATTTGCTACAGTCCCAAACCATTTTATCAACATACCCATGTAACAAGAGATTTTTAACAAGAAATGGCTCTTTGGTTGTAAGTGTCCTTTACATTGGGAGAAGGAGTGGCTCAGTCAGTAAAGACACACACTGGCACTGAGAGTTTGAAGCAGGGGAGTTCTGGTTCAAATCCCGGTGTCGGCTCCTTGTGACCTTGGCCAAGTCACTTTATCTCCCTGTGCCTCAGGCGGAAAACAAAAAATTGTACGCTCCAGGGACCTCAGCCTGAAAAATGTGTCTGTAAAGCGCTGCGTACAACTAGCAGCGATATACATGAACATGCTCATATTATTATTATTATTGTTACATAGTTTCGACAGTCATACGTTCCATTACACAATAGAATACACAAATGTGTTAGCAGAGTGGGAATGGTTGTTATATATAAAACACACCATGCCATAAAATGATAGTAGTCATTAAAGAACACTCAATAAAAATTCATGAGGCACTCTTTTGCTACATCATTATGTTAATTAAGTGCTTATGCAATATAGGCATAAGGGTATCACATTTTTAATTGTTTGTTAATAAGCGCTGCAAGCAATATAAAATTAGTTCCATATGTAGTATAGTAGTCGGTGGCTCCTCCTCACAATCATCTCATATAAAGTTTGACTCTTCTGAAATCATACATTGATCCGATTGTATCTTGCCCGACATCTCTGAAATACAGCAAACACATGATGGTCAAAGATGGCACCTTACTATATATGTATCCGTGACAAAGCGTTACGCAGCTATATATGATTGTGTACATACACACGTCACTCACTTATATGTTAGAAGTACAAGTGTACATCAGTATGTAATTTTGCATTACATTTGTAGCAGCCATAACTATGTATAGGAAGTGAACGTTGCCTGTATACTGACAAATGTGCGCGCACATCTTAGTGTGCGCACGCACTTCACGGTTGGGTCGACTAACTGTTAGCGCATGCGCAAAACAATGCGTACGTTGTGCCTTCAATACATGTTGAAAATACCAGTAAACATAAAATCTTTTTTTCAAATACAATGAAGACGAAACTACATTCGTTCTAAACGAGTACATCTGTATTATTTCTAAACAGACGTGTTTGGACACAAAGCACGGCCGATAACACAATGCGCAAATGCAATACGTGTGACATCATGTTAAGCCAGCGTCTAACAAACGATAACACTCCTGCCACTCAATTAACATTCGGCTAACGCCCAGTGTACGCCCCCAGTTTATGACAATCTGCAGTTACCGTAACTATAACAAAACAACACAGCCAATAGGCTTTGAGGCACGCACGTCGTTTGGGGGCGGGACTTACATCCGTAATCCTTTTTAAGGACGCCTTGGCCCATGACAAGGGTCCCACGTCATACGTGGTGGACCCGGTGTTTTATTTTGTAGATGTTGCATGATAACAAAACAGGTATGTGTTAGAGTTATGGTAAAATGTTCATAATATGTTTAAAGGGATAGGAAACTACGTATATTTATTCCATCAGCAATGTGTACTACTCTTTCAGGTTATACTATATTGTAATAGGAAACAATTTGTTTGCGATCGATACATGTAATGCAGTCAGCAATGTTACGCTGTATCCATGCATTGAAAGTGAAAATGGTGGTAAAAAAAAAAAAAAAACGCAGAGTCAACGCATAAAGATTGTTATATTTACCATTCTTGTAGAATTAACTCTTCGTCTGCCTGCAACTGGTCGCTCCAGAAATGCAAGGCATTTGCATCCATGCTTGACCCAAACGCTGAATCCAGTATGACACACATCTCCTCCATGAAGCGCTCATAGGAATCGCCACTGCTTTCTTCAAAAAAAAAAGGTAGGTTCATTTCTTCGGGTACCCATTCCAATGCATTTTCACCTGAAAGGCTTGGTGCATAATCATAGTCGTTATGTTCTTGTTCAATGTGGGTTTCAGGAATGGAGGGTGCAGATATTGCAGCAGGTATCGATTCACACGGAACAGTAGTAGCGGATCCATTGCTATTGGCATTAGGGAATAAATATGCCATTAAGCACAATATGTGTGCCCTCTTTCACGGTGAAATGTTTATCCTTGGCAATCTTCCAGAAACCATACCTGTCTTCTAGCTTATCCTGCACACGTTCAAAACACTCATTAGTTGATAAAGTGAATCTTACTGAGGATTTAAAATTGCGCGCATGCCCATGGTCTTGGTAATAAGGATATTTTGCTCTAATCAAATCATAGATTTGACCGGTGTTCGCTTTGTGTCCTGATGTAGACAAAATAGCTTCTGCTATCATGAATTTATACCCTCTGTGCGGATTCATATAATTTAACAATTCCTCAGCCATTGCAGATTAATTGAAAAGTTGTCTGCAGCTCTCTGTTCTTTGCTCATAATAATGAAACTGGTCAATGCCTAACAATTTGCTGTGTTTCATTTTCAAGGTCATAAAAAGTATCAACTTTTACTCCTTTTTTGATCCACCAATTGGATGTGTTGAAATATTTGGTTTAACGTTTGTGGTTTGTGATAGCCGTTTATCTGACAAACATGTATCCTTTTTTATCTAGTTTCTCACAACATGGATAGAATTTTATTTAAGTCACATTGTGGTTTTAGAAAAAATAAAATAGAGCACTGTCTAGAAATAGTGCTTACACAGCCATATAATGAAATAAACACACACACCTGCTAAAGTAACTTTTTTTTTTCCTCATACATTTCTGTGTGTATTTGAAAGTCTGGTTAACTCCCTGTCTGCATGAGTTTAACTACGTGTCTATATGTATATATATATATCTCTCTCATAAATATAAATATATATATATATATATATATATATATATATATATATATATACACATGAGTACACACAACACACAACATAATGATGCCAGTAAGTATCCCTTTTATGAAACCTATTTAAATGGTGATAAACATGAGTGTATTAAGTAATAAACATTTGTTTTAGGCCAATACTGTTATAGGCTCACAGGTAGTATACTTCACAAACATTAGGCCTGTATTATTAAAATACTGTGTTTTCACAAGGAAGCATGAAGTGTATGTTTTTTGTTAAAAAATCTATACCATTTTAGATAGTACTATATATACATACATACATACACACACACACACACACACACACACACACACAGTGTGTGTCTGTGTGTGTGTGTGTGCATATATCCATACATAGTACATACTGCTGCGGCCAAGTTTATTCGAGCATTTGCCCGTTCTTGGCCGCAGCAGTAGCCTGGCGCACGCCCGAGAGTGACGGGCGCGCGCCGAAGCAGCGGAAGAGCGCCCTCCGATCGGGGCGCTCTCCCTACCGCTGCCGGGTCCGCCGGGTCCCCCGGAACCCCCTGCCGCTGTCCCGCGATCGTGGGACACCAGGGCTCCCTCGGGGAGCCCCTGGACGCGCGTGCAGGGGGCGCACGCTCCCGAAGACGCGTGACCGCGCGTCTATGACGCGCGGCACGCCGAGGGGCGGCCACTAGCAAGCCGGGAAATCTCCCGGCTTGCGGATCTGGCCGCAGTGCGATAAACTGTGTCGCCACTGTATATATTAGTATAAATTCAGAGATGTTCTTGAAACAATAACACATAAATGATTAAAGGACAACATTACAATGCCCAGCCAAGGCAAAGGTAAGTAACATTTAACAAATAATCCTGCTGTACACATACAAGAAAGATGTTTGCAGTTAAATAGGTGTGTTTTTAATTGTATGTGAATAATATGCACATGCAATGATTACATCAAGTAACACACCCAAATGCAATGTTTTGCTGCAAAGTCAATGGCAGCTTCTCTAAACATAGCAACTGGCTCCTGGTGGACCATTACTGAACAGATGATTAATACATCAATATTAATAACACTATTCATTAATTAGGATTGTTAACATTTCCAAAACTTCACGTGTACAAGAACATACTTGAAAGTTTGGAAACAACACAGTCTTCAGCATACATACAATATTAATTAGATAATCTGAAGTCAACAAAACAAGGCCAAAGAAATATTTAGTGATTTATAACATTTATTTTTTTTGTTCCTTTTAAGAGCGAGTAACAGGCCTGCTTGTTGTCTCTTGTATTTTCCTTTTTCGTTTTGGAAAAACTTTAGCCACAACAGAGCCACTTTGATTGGCCTCTGGCACTTCTCGGGCAGGGCTTGTGGCCAGTGACTCAGCTACAGGGCTTGTGGCCAGTGACTCAGCTATAGGGCTTGTGGCCAGTGACTCAGCTACAGGGCTTGTGGCCAGTGACTCAGCTACAGGGCTTTTGGGCAGTGACTCAGCTACAGGGCTTTTGGCCAGTGACTCACCTACAGGGCTTTTGGGCAGTGACTGTTCACCGACAGGGCTTTTGGGCAGTGAGTGTTCACGGACAGGGCTTTTGGCCAGTGACTCACCTACAGGGCTTGTGGGCAGTGACTGTTCACGGACAGGGCTTTTGGCCAGTGACTCACCGACAGGGCTTGTGCCCACTGACACATGTGAGTAAGTTGGTAGACACTGCACAAGTGATGGTTGGTCTGTTTCATGTGTGTCTTTTTTTGTTTGTGTCCAAAAACTGGTCAGTAGTAACTGCTTGTGCTGTTTTGTTTTTGTCGCCTCCTTTGTAGGTGTCAGCTCCTGATTTAGTACAGATGGCAGCGGTTGGATGTCATCAGGAACCTGCACAGCAATGTCTGCTACTTGACCGTTAACATTGGGACCTGGGGAATGAAGCTCAGATGAATGTGGTGAAAAATGACCGGCATGTAAAGATCCAGCCTGTGAGGTGTTGAAGTTTAAATGTGGTACAGTAGTCATTCTCAAGTAATTTGTTTGGGTTTGCTGAACAACTAATGCTTCGAATGAGGTGTTGATTTTTTGCAACTGTTTAGGCACTTCAATGAAGACTCTGTGGAGATGTGCCAATTGTGATATCGTTTCTTCCTGCAGTGCAATCATCCTTTCCAGCACTGTCATCAGATCAGAATGGCGACGATTTTCTGCTTCCACAATTTTCCCCTCAGAAGCTACAATTGCATCGTATGTGGTAGTTGATGGATGATTTGGCGGTAAAATTGTTTCAATTGGAACCTCTTCATGCTCACTTGATTGTATTTCTGTGTCTATGGCGGTGGCATCATCATCATCATCTTCATCATCATGTTCTACAAATAAATGCACACATTATTAAATGGCATGTTAATCTCTGCTGTGTTACTATGTAATTATACTGTGTCATAAGTAACACCTAACATGTTTCCATATGTTTTATAACCTCACATTAAAAACTACCTTGACTTAAGAATAATGTTTGGACTCAGTATGAAATATGAATGAATGAAAACTTGCTGTAAACTCACAACTCCTACATGATAGTTAACATCACTAACACAATACATGTTGCCTTACACTTCATTTTCACTGACACTAAGTAATCCTATTTAAAGAACATGTGCAAAACAAATAATGAACATGACAACATTACATATAGAAGTGCACATATTATATGGCCACCAACTGATACACTCACCTTCTAGGTGTGTTGAGCTGCATGACCCAGGTGAAGACACTTGTTCCGTCTCAGGTGACACATGTCCTCCAGGGGCAACTATATATAACAATAACATTAGTTTTACATATACATGTGTAAATATTGAACATACAGTTATTGTATGTTCTGTATTTATGAATACCTAACAGCATCAGTTCCTTAACCGAAAATGTGTGTGTGAAAGTGAACATAAATAGTTGTAATAACAATGTACATGGCTGTGTACTTAGAACTTTTGAGTTCCCTAACATACTGCTGCGGCCAAGTTTATTCGAGCATTTGCCCGTTCTTGGCCGCAGCAGTAGCCTGGCGCGTGCCCGAGTGTGACGGGCGCGTGCCGAAGCAGCGGAAGAGCGCCCTCCGATCGGGGCGCTCTCCCTACCGCTGCCGGGTCCGCCGGGTCCCCCGGAACCCCCTGCCGCCGTCCCGCAGATCGCGGGACACCAGGGCTCCCTCGGGGAGCCCTGGACGCGCGTGCAGGGGGCGCAGGCTCCCGAAGACGCGTGACCGCGCGTCTATGACGCGCGGCACGCCGAGGGGCGGCCACTAGCAAGCCGGGAAATCTCCCGGCTTGCGGTACCGACCAGACTGCAATAAAGTGTGTCGGTACTGTACAACATACTATGTTTCTGCAGTAATGCGTGAGGATAAATAGATTATAATTGTACATAAAAATCATATGTTGTGTAGTGATATCAGTATCATAATGTACATAACTATCATGAGATGAACATTCACAATGGTTATCATGAAGGTGGTCATATTGCAAAAAGTTTTGTTTTTGGTACAGGATATGTGTGGTAAATTAATAGAAGATGTGGCACACCTGAATGTGGCTGTCACTCAACAACACAACACATGCAGTGTGTGATAATGTGTCGTTGATAGTAGTTCAACTATAGATATGAGTGAACTAATGTGTGACGTACGCTTTGATAACTAATGAGTTGTTGGGGCATTTAGTAGCTAGAGTTACGCTTTCAAATGAGTGTGATTAACTTCAGTTGTGCTAGTCAGGTTGTAAGAACGGTATTCCGTTCCCATAAAAAGCCTAATCAGGCAGACCTTTCAATTACTTCAAACAGGTGAGAATGGTGTGAACTAAGTTGACCTTAAGATGAGCCTGTAATTTGTGTGTGTGCTGAACCCCACCCCCTCTGTTGACGTGTATGCTGTGATGAGATATTCATTGCAGCTGCTTTAACACAATGTTAGAGGAGCTAAATAGTCGTCTGCAGTGTTGATGTTATGAACACAATGACATAACATATGCTACGTGTGCCTCATTATGCTGTCTGAATATGACATAAAGCACAAATGGACCTTTTCATAAACAACTATAGATGTGTTAGTGCAAGTGATGTTTGTAGGCCGTTGCATGCAATATATTTTATGCATGCTTACAATAGGCAGTAAAGTTGTGTTTGTAGGAGTAAAAGAAATAAAATACACAATAATATTATACATATTTATGTTCTGTACCTGTAGCTAGTAATAATTTCTCATTATCATGTGTTACACATGTGTACTACCCTGTTGTTCTCCATCTTCGCCCACCATCAATTGCTTCCACTGCAGCAATGCATTTTGGGAATTCACATGTAAATGACCACGCAATGGCACGTGCTATATTAGTTATTGCTTTTAGTAGGACTACAACATATATGTATATTTTGAAATATATATATATACAGAATCAGACATATACATATATAGATGCAGGTATGCTTATATTGTGAAGACAGTATAAAAAGCATCGGAAATATGCAAAATAACTGTAAGCAACGACACGCCTAGTACAGTAATATTTCTCACCTGGTGGAAATTGTGAGGGATAAATTCCAATATCACGGTCACCAGCCAAGCCCTCGACGACGACGGGAAGTAATTTTCCCCGAAGCAGCTCCTCCAATGGAGTTAATATCAGACGTTGTGGTGTCGGGCCACCTCCAGTGCCAGTAGCATGCACGCGTTGGTCTTGTATTTTCCTTTTTAATTTTGACCTAATATCATCAAATCTCTTGTGACAATTGCGCTTGTCCCTGACATGATTCCCACACGCATTGACACCAATGACTATTGTGTCCCACATTTCGTTTTTGCTTGATGAACTTGTCCGCCCTTGAAAAACATTAACAATATATGAGGTAAATTAATAATAATACAAGCACCAGTTTCCTACACTGCTAGCTGTTCCAAGAGAAAGCAAACATGCTGTTTTAGGTGTAATATGTGAAGCACATGAGCATTCACTACTAAAACTATACATGTAAGCAAGGTTGCATTAATATTGTATGCAGTTAACGCAAATTGTACGCCTGAGTTTTGTTGTCCTTGTAACGCATGATAAAAAGCAGTTTTTCCACACTAATTAACATAGAAAGATCTTCTGTACCCATATTTGCATATGAACAAAACTCAGATGACCTAGGATCACATGTATTTGAAGAATAAATGTCAAGGTACACTTACCTACTAAATGTCCATAGATACTGTCATAGTGCTCCAGAATCCCAGTGACAAGAGCTCTATTTTCCTGGTCATTGAAGCGAGGATTACGTGGCTTCTCCACACGTTTTTTGCGACCAGGTTTAGGCTCAGAGCTTGGCTGGTGCTGACTGGACTCTCCTTGTTCCAATGGAAGAGACTCCAAAAGCTGGCCACCAGCAAGCACGCCACCACCAGACACCCCATCAGCAACTGAGCCACCAGCAGCACTCCCACTCCCAGCAACAGCACTCGCACTCCTAGCACCAGCACTCCCACTCCCAGCAACAGCACTCGCACTCCTAGCACCAGCACTCCCTCTCCCAGCAACAGCACTCACACTCCCAGCAACAGCACTCACACTCCCAGCAACAGCACTCGCAGCAACAGCACTCCCACTCCCAGCAACAGCACTCGCAGCAACAGCACTCGCACTCCTAGCAACATCACTCCCCTGAACAGTACGTTCAATCCGACGCGTACTCGCATGAGTAGCACTCCCACTCCCACCAGCATCACTCTTCCCACGCTTTGCGGGCATACTTACAGCACTCACAAAAAACAGAAAAGAAATGTACAGCCAATCACACGAAACACTTCCACATATAAAACAAGACAAAAAGATGTAAACAAAACAACAAAGGACAAAGCTCTCCCAATACACAACAAGTCTCTCAGTCAATATGCAAATATTAAATCGCCCAGCTCTGTGCGTCTCTCTCTCTCTCACTCCCAACAACACAGAGAATGATTAGCAGTACACGTTGCCTTTAAATATGGCGCGCTATCCAATACATGCTTGTTTCGCCTGATTCAGCAAGATTTTTGATTGGCGAACGTAACATCACCCCGCCACGCACGCCGATACACCTGTGTGTGATCGGCAAATCATCGAGAGAGTGGGCGGATATGTTATCGGTTTCATTTTAAAGACATTCGGCACTTACTGCATACGGAGAGGGAAAATCGCCAATAACATGACTAATCGGTAAGCTTGCCGATTTCACATAATCGACGCTTACTGCATGAGGCCCATAGTCTCATTATAGAGGCTTATTTCTCGTTGTTTTCATATACAGTATATATATATATATATATATATATATATATATATATATATATATACGAAAACAACGAGAAATAAGCCTCTATAATGAGACTATATGTTTTCTCATATATATATATATATATATATATTTATATATGTTTTCTTATATACAGGTATAGGTATAGTGCTTAGGTATAGTGTGACAGTAATAAAATCAAGTACAATAATAAAAAATGTGTAAAATAAAAAACTAGAATACAAATATAAATATATCTAACTGGGCAATCAATATATCACCAAATGCATAAATAGTTATAAATGGATGTGATGTGGACCAAATAACAAACTTTGTCAGAGTTCTTCTGGAGTCCAAATAAAGTCTAAAAATTCAGGGAACAGAAAAGCACTAACAGGAAAAAGACTGCTTCTTTTAAAGGGCACAACGACCTCCCTCTCCACCTGCATAGAAAATAAAAGAAAAAAGCGCCCAATCCTAGTGCATTACTGTGCAAAAAATGGTTTAATTTCCAATAAAAGACTCATAAAATGAACTCACAAACATAAAAGGTAAAAAAGCATTGTATGAGTTATACTCATGCTCCAAAGGATCTGGAAGCGCTGCTGCTCTGCTACTCTGCTCCGTGACTCCACCGCATCCAGTACAGCCCTCGTGTATCTCTGCCAGCAGGAACTCACGTCATCAGGCTCGTCTCAGTATTCTTTCCCCGGGAACAGACTACCAGATAGTCTAGGTTAGCACCGGGGACAGTGTTTGCGGCAGAATAAACAGAAGACGTCACGCCGTGCACGGAGATGTTCAAGCAGGAGAATGTCAAGCAGAAAACGCAAACCAACGCTGACAAGATCCACAGCACACCTGGCCCTGGCGTTTCGTCACCAGAGGGCGACTTATTCAAAGGGCTGATACTGAATGGACAAAGTTCCTGGTATTTAAAGCCGATTGGTTGCAACCAATCGGCTTTAAATACCAGGAATTTTGTCCATTCCTTGTCCAGCCCTTTGAAAAAGTTGCCCTCTGGTGACGAAACGCGTCAGGGAATCCAACTTTCCACAATTACGTCATCGCGATGCTGCGCATGCACACGAGGCAGCTTTGGAGCACTCGATTGTCGGGCAGCCATTGAAGTGAAGGAGGTGTTTTTTTGACACACATGGACTGAAATCTCTCGGCGATTTACACCCCAGTTCTCCTGTGAGCAGTATCATCCCCATACAGCCCTGAGGGAGCCAAGAATTGTGGACGCTTGCGGTACAGAACCGGATGGTGGTGATTAATTCACACAATGTTTTAATTGATTTATACTCTTGTCAGTGTTATTCTCCCCCCCCCCCTCCCCTCCCTTCCTTTTTATTAAATCTACAGTATTATGCTATGGGGCGTGTGCTCTCTCTTCTTTTTCTTTCTTAGGTAAATTTTGGATGTGGATCATCCTGTTTGAGAGCAGCCGAAGACCCCCCACACCAGCATCAATTATCCACATGTTTTATGGACTGATTTAAAAAGGACTGGTTGGACTCTTTCTTTTCACGTTCTTTGCACTTTTCACATAATTTATATATATGTTGTGAAGTTTTGTGTGATATATTTTTTATTAATTATTTATATGTTTACAAGTTATTCCATTTAGCATTTTTTACACTTTAATTCACTATTTATTAACACTTTAGTCACTATTGTAGTTTTTTCACTATTGATACTTTGGCGCTACAATTTTTTCTTATATATATATATATATATATCTACTATATATTTCTGAAAGCACTGTATGTCTGCGTCCCTAGCGGCAATCTCATTGGTCCCTTGGCCTGCCCGCCCCCGCACCTCTCATTGGCCTGAGGCAGAGTGACGGGCAAAAACACACACACACACACACACACACACACACACACACACACACACACACACACACACACACACACACACACACACACACACACACACACACACACCTCACACACACACACCCCCCCCTCACACACACACACACACACCCCCTCACACACACTCCCCCCCCTCACACACACACACACACACCCCCTCACACATACACACACACCCTCACTCTCCCCCGTCAATTGGACCGCAGCTCACCTTCCACACACACTCCCCCCTCCTCTCCCGGTGCCCCTCACTCTCTCACCCCACCTCACTCAAATCCCCACGCTCCGCAACATCCCCAGCCGCACCATCACCCTCACCGTGCGCCGCGGCCCTCCTGCTCAGCAGCAAACTCCAGGCTCCTCCCCTCTCATGGCGCGGCCCGGCCCGGGCCTCCTGCTCTCCCCCTCATGTGCGCCGCTACCGGAGAGGGGAAGCGCAGGCCGGGCCTCCTGCTCTCCCCCTCACGTGCGCCGCTACCGGAGAGGGGAAGCGTGGCGCGGGACTCCCCCTCACGTGCGCCGGCTCCCGGACGGAGCGGAAGCGCGGCGCGGGACTCCCCCTCACGTGCGCCGCTACCGGAGAGGGGAAGTGCGGCGCGGGACTCCCCCTCACGTGTGCCGCTACCGGAGAGGGGAAGCGTGGCGTGGGACTCCCCCTCACGTGCGTCGGCTCCCGGACGGAGGGGAAGTGCGGCGCGGGACTCCCCATCACGTGCGCCGCTACCGGAGAGGGGAAGCGCGGTGTGGGTCTCCTGCCACTCTTGCCCCCCCAGCTTCCCGAACTCACCTCCTGCCCCAGCCAGATGCCACGGGGTCAAGGTAAGTCACCCACCGTCTCCCACCCACACACTGTCACCCAGTCACCCACCCAGTCACCCACACACCCACCCAGTCACTTTCACCCAGTCACCCATCCACCCAGTCACCCACCCACTCACTCAGTCACCCACTCAGTCACCCACCCACTCAGTCACCCACCCACTCAGTCACCCACCCAGTCACTTTCACCCAGTCTCCCACCCACTCACTCAGTCACCCACCCACCCACCCACTCAGTCACCCACCCACTCAGTAACCCACCCACTCAGTAACCCACCCACTCAGTAACCCACCCACTCACTTAGTCACCCAAAAACTCACTTAGTCACCCACCCACTCACTCAGTCAAGTCACCCACCCACCCAGTCACCCACCCAGTCAAACCCAGTCACCCAGTCACCCACCCACCCACCCACCCACCCAGTCAGTCACCCACTCACCCACCCAGTCAGTCTCCCACTCACCCACCCAGTCAGTCTCCCACTCACCCACCCAGTCAGTCTCCCACTCACCCACCCAGTCAGTCTCCCACCCAGTCAGTCTCCCACCCAGTCAGTCTCCCACCCAGTCAGTCTCCCAACCACTCTCCCACTCAGTCTCCCACTCAGTCTCCCACTCACCCACCCACTCACCCACCCATTCAGTTTCCCACTCACCCACCCATTCAGTTTCCCACTCACCCACCCATTCAGTTTCCCACTCACCCACCCATTCAGTTTCCCACTCACCCACCCATTCAGTTTCCCACTCACCCACCCATTCAGTTTACCACTCATCCACCCATTTAGTATCCCACTCATCCACCCATTCAGTTTCCCACTCATCCACCCATTCAGTTTCCCACTCACCCACCCATTCAGTCTCCCACTCACCCACCCATTCAGTCTCCCACTCACCCACCCATTCAGTCTCCCACTCACCCACCCATTCAGTCTCACACTCACCCACCCATTCAGTCTCGCACTCACCCACCCATTCAGTCTCACACTCACCCACCCATTCAGTCTCACACTCACCCACCAATTCAGTCTCACACTCACCCACCCAGTCTCACCCAAAACCACCCACCCAGTCACTGACCCCACCCACCCACTCACCGACCCCACCCACCCACTCACCGACCCCACCTACCCACTCACTGACCCACCCAATCACCGACCCCAGTCACTGACCCACCCAGTCACCGACCCTGAAAAAGTCACCCAGTCACCGACCCACCCACCGACCCAAAGTCACCCATCCACCCAAAGTCACCCACCCACCAACCCAGAGTCTCCCACCCACCCACCGACCCAAAGTCACCCACCCACCGACCCAAAGTCACCCACCCACCGACCCAAAGTCATCCACCCCCCGACCCAACTCACCCACCCACCGACCAAACTCACCCACCCAACCACCGACCCAAAGTCACCCACCGACCCAAAGTCACCCACCCACCGACCCAAAGTCAAACCGACCCAAAGTCACCCACCCACCCACCGACCCAAAGTCACACGCAGAACAAGAGACAGTCCTGTTGGCGAACATTTCTCTGACTCTGGCCATAAGATGAACGATCTGAGGGTTGCCATACTCAAAGGTAAATTTAAAACACCGAAAGAGAGGCGGTTGCATGAATACAAATTTATGCAACTGTTCGGGACACTTAGCAGTGGCCTAAACAGAGATCGAAATTTTATGAGTCATTACTGACACAAGTGAACTCTCTTCCCATGAGCGCTACAGGCCATGTCTGTACATACTGTGCTATATGTATGCACACACAGCTGTCTCTCACACATACTTATACTCCTTGTATTTCCATCCCTATACACCAATAGGGACCACAAAGTATCCACACACACTTTTAGTTGTGCTACTAACTCTCACATTTCCACACCCACCCACACCATTTATATCCACTCCCACTCCACACACACCTTTTGTAAAGCACTGTATATACGGTGGGCTCTCCATTCATTTTTATTCACACTGATACACATACACACTCTTTCATCACTTGCTTTCAGTAACCTTTTGACACCTCCAGCCATAAAACACATCCACACCGGGGGAAGGACCAGCACAGATAACATTCCAATAGACACTGTTTATAGTATAGCTTTTGCTTGCTTCATTCATTGTAACATCGCCGGAAGAAGAGATCAGTGTATCTCGAAAGCTCGCACAAATAAAAGCATTGAGTTAGCCACAAAACGGTATCATCTATTTATTGTTTGATTACATATATATATATATATATATATATATATATATATATATATATATATATATATGAAAACAACTAGAAGTAAGCCTGCAACTAACTAGAAAAAATAACTAAAAATTGCTTAAATCAAAATTTCAATATTATATAATGTTGACAAAAAATTTTTTCATAATATAATGACAGCATAATGACGGTGCTGAGGACAAGTATGAATTGATACCAGAAAAAGAAAAAAGAAAAAGTGTTTGTCTGCACTCCACAGGGATCTCTCTAAACTGCTGTGGACCCTTACTGCAACTTTATCACATGATCTTTTTCAATTCACGCTTATCCAGGACCTTTCAATCAGGACTTTATGTATATGACTTCATGGTGATCTGCAAGTATATATATTGTGCATTTATTTTCATCAGTGGTCATTCTATGCATTATATTATTTTTTTTTGTTGGTGACTGAGGTGATATTGTATTGGTACTCATTACAGATAGCAGTTATTTAGGTCACAGCACAAGGCTTCTTATTAATATATTTTGACCGGCCGGTCTTTACATTTATGCAGCAGGATAATACAATTTTTCTTGTTTAGCAATTTTCGATTCTTGTACATCATTAGACCAATCATATTTCAGTATTGTTTTTCAATTTTTAGGATATCTTTTTCAGCTGTAGGGACTCCTTAGAGACTGTTTTAATTTCGTTATTGTCGTGTAATCCATGTCTTTTTGAATAAACAATTAATTATTACCTTGCTTGAGTGCTTTTAGTGGGACACTTTTTCTTTTTTCTTTTTCTGCCTAAACACCCTCCCCCACTACCCACCCCCACTACCCACCACTCGGGATTCCTAACCACCCTCACCCACTACCCACCGGGAGGCCTACCCACCCTGGCAAGGGGACAATACCCCCTTCCCCCACCCCCGCTACCCACAATAAACAGGACTATATTGAATAAAAAATACATAACCAACCCCCTGTGCCCCCCCCATAAATACATGGTTTATTCTTTAACATACAGGGATAATACCCCAGGCCCACGGTGGTCCTGGTGGGTCCGCAGGCCCCACAGTGGACCAGCAATGGGGTGCACACAGGGTCTGGAGGCTTACGGGTGGTCCTCCAGGTGGTCTTCGCGGGTCACCATGGGCCCCAAATGGGGTCTCCACGGGTGGGCCCACGGGTTTCTGAGGGGCCCCGGGTCAGCCCCACAGGTGTCTGAGGGTCCTCGGGTGGTTCCCCCGGTGGTCTGGGGGCCCTCGGGTGGTCCCTACGGGTCTGCGGGCCCCCAGAGATGTGGGGACCCCGGTTCTTCCCCGCAGATGTCGCCATGAGTCCGCAGCCTGGTACCGTGGGCATCCGGGCAGTCCTCAGGTGGTCTCCAGAGGTCCTTGCAGACATAAGGAACCAACCCTGTATTTAAAATAAATATACCTTGATCTATAAATTTAATGAAATAAATACCCTCCCCCCCAAACACATACAGTATAGTAATGTGCAAAATAACTATTATCCAGATGTGGATAATAGATTATTTGCCCATTAATAAACACATAAAACAGCATCAATCAAGTAAATAAATAGAGTTCTTCTTACCCCCTGGCAAAGAAATGCAGTCCGGTCATCAATTGGCTCCGTTGGCAAAAGAATACATTGAAAATACTTTGAGATGCCAGTTAACACCTTAATCACCTTAGCGGTTAATAACCGCCAAAGTAGTTAAGGGGTTAACCCCCCCTGCTCCAATAGTAACCCTTCACCCATTCATTTGTACAGTGTGTATTCTCTCTCTCTCTCTCTCTCTCTCTCTCTCTCTCTCTCTCTCTCTCTCTCTCTCTCTCTCTCTCTCTCTCTCTCTCTCCCTCCCTCTCTGTCCCTCTCTCCCTCCATCTCTCTCTGTCCCTCTCTCTCTGTCCCCCTCTCTCTCTCTGTCCCCCTCTCTCTCTCTCTGTCTCCCTCTTCCTCTCTGTCTCCCTCTTCCTCTCTGTCTCTCTCCCCCCCTCCCCCCCCCCCCCCTCTCTCTCTCTCTCTCTCTCTCTCTCTCTCTCTCTCTCTTCTCTCTCTCTCTCTCTCTCTCTCTCTCTCTCTCTCTCTCTCTCTCTCCCCGATGTTACAATGAATGAAGCAAAAGGTAAACTTAAAAACAGTGTTTCTTGGAATGTTATCTGTGCTGTTCCTTCCCCTGGTGTGGATGTGTTTTATGGCTAGAGGTGTCAAAAGGTTACTGTGAAAGCAAGTTAAGAAAGAGTGTGTATGTGTATCAGTGTGAATAAAAATGAATATACCTCTACATGTATATATATATATAGACATATGGTGACCAGGGGATCCTGATAGCCAAAAGAAGATAGCACACTGCAATGTTGATATCAAAAAAAGTGTATTACGTGACACAGGGCCGCCAACGTTTCGTCCCGTTGAGGAAGGTC
This sequence comes from Ascaphus truei, assembly GCF_040206685.1. Classification (NCBI taxonomy): domain Eukaryota; kingdom Metazoa; phylum Chordata; class Amphibia; order Anura; family Ascaphidae; genus Ascaphus; species Ascaphus truei. Next base: position 25,737 of record NW_027454149.1, on the reverse strand, counting down.
CCGTTGGGAGGACCGAAATGTTGGTGGCCCTGTGTCACGTAATACACTTTTTTTGATATCAACATTGCAGTGTGCTGTCTTCTTTTGGCTATCAGGATCCCCTGGTCACCATATGTCTACATACTATCTATAGGACAAGCATCTGCCTCCTATATCAAAACGTGAGTTCTAATCTCCATACCTGACTATATAAATATATATATATATATATATATAGATATATATATATATATATATATATATATATATATATATACATGTAGAGGTATCAGTACCGTGTTAGCTGAGCTTCAATAATCAAAAAAATAAATAGATGATACCGTTCTGTGGCTAACGAAATGCTTTTATTTGTGCGAGCTTTCGAGATACACTGATCTCTTCTTCCGGCGATGTTACAATGAATGAAGCAAAAGGTAAACTTAAAAACAGTGTCTCTTGGAATGTTATCTGTGCTGTTCCTTCCCCTGGTGTGGATGTGTTTTATGGCTAGAGGTGTCAAAAGGTTACTGTGAAAGCAAGTTAAGAAAGAGTGTGTATGTGTATCAGTGTGAATAAAAATGAATGGAGAGCCCACAGTATAAACAGTGCTTTACACAAGGTGTGTGTGGAGTGGGACTGGATATAAATGGTGTGGGTGGGTGTGGAAATGTGAGAGTTAGTAGCACAACTAAAAGTGTGTGTGGATACTTAGTGGTCCCTATTGGTGTATAGGGATGGAAAAACAAGGAGTATTAGTATGTGTGAGAGACAGCTGTGTGTGCAAACATATAGCACAGTATGTACAGACATGGCCTTTAGCGCTTATGGGACAGATATATATATATTTATATATATATTTATATATATATATATACATATACCAATAAATGTTTAAGGATTACAGAAAAATTCAGAAATTAAAACATTACATCTCAATCTCCAAACCAGCACATTGCAATTGAAAATTAAACCAGCAGCTCATTGAAAAAAAAATAATCTCTCATGTACTGTACCATAAAAAACAGCACCTACACAAATACATATATACCAAATTTCAATCAAACAATTGCATTTTAGTGTGTACATGATGCAATTAATCTGTGCATCATCTAACACTATTCCAAATCAATGTTAAAAATAAAATAAACAATTACCAACAAGATACAAAAACGAACCAAGTAAACATAAACATATTTACCATCAATCATTTAATCTAATAAAAAATCAATTACACTCCAATCAAAATCAATAACACAAATCACTATTCAATTCCTAAAACCAAACCATTGTTAAAAAAAATCAACTTCAAAGTAACCACCATCATACAAAATCTAACTACCAAAAATAAACCAATATTAAAAAGCAAGCCCCTGAAATAAACTATTGCAAAGACCCACAAAAATTACATTTAACTATATAACAATTACATTACACACCAATTTCTAACCAAAGCTGCAAAATACATTTTAAAAATATCAAAAGAACATAAATAAACATTTGCAAAACAAATCATTTATTATCCCTGTATGTCTAACCATATAGATTAGACATTACATACAGGGAAAAGGGGGAGTGGACTGGGCGCTTCTAAAGTGATAAAAAAATGATAATGAATACATTTAAAAATGCAAAGTGCAAAGTGAATAAACTTTAAATACGTCATCAACCAATGTCTTTCACCAACCCATAGTGGAAAATAATAATGGAACAATATATACAGTGTAAAATGAAGCTGCTCAACATCCAGGTGGGACTGTTCTTTGTCAAAATGGTAACAGATTTCTTCTTTAGGGGGAGGAGCGCTGAATATATCCAATAATATGCGGAATGAATGAAAACAAAATAGTGCCGATGGTATATGCCAGTGGTTAAATAAATAGTAAGGCTCTGATGAGATTGCACTCACAAAACTTCCAGGTAAAGAAGGTATGTCAGAGATACTTCTCTCTCTGACTGGAGCCCTTTTGTAGAGAGAGTGTACAGTGTGGTCTTAGGATATCCCTCAGTATGTATGGTTTGTAGTCGTCAGATATACAATGAGAAAGATGCCACAAATAGTGTGTAATGTTTTCACCAGATATATTCAAAGATTTATGATAAAAGGTAACAAACTCACATTTTCCATATTACAAAATTCATTGGAGAGAACCGCCGATATAGTGGAGCACTGCGCCGGTGGAAACAGCTGTATGTCCCGCTCGCGTCTAAGCTAGCCCTTCCACATGCGTCACTTCCGGACGATGTCACAAGTGAGGGCGGAAGGATACCTTGCCTCTGGGTACAGTTCCGAATGTCCGTGCTTCCAAATTTCAGTTCTCCCAAGCAGACACTCTGATTCTACGCGTTTCACTCGTTTGCTTCCTCAGGAGTCATAAGTGATGGCCCTATCAGTTAGCATGAATCACTCCCAAGGGTCTTCACAATCAGAGCTGCTCCCTTCCTCCTTTAACACACGAAAACACTGATCTGCTCCTGTGATCACACGCCTATGTTTGTATCACGCATGCTCAGACAGGTGTGTGATCACAGGAGCAGATCAGTGTTTTCGTGTGTCAATCAGAATGGCTGTGCTTCATTTGCCTTTAAGATGTCATCAAAAGCAAGATGGCCACCCTCACATGGTTCGGGAGCCAATCAGAGCGTAGGAACGAAATCCCCAATCTGATTGGCTGAAGTACCATGTGACAGACTTTGGATGACGTCACATCCGTTCTCCCCCAAGCCTCTGTCACATGGTCTACTTCAGCCAATCAGCGTTGGGATTAAGTTCCCAGAATCTGATTGACTCCCGTACACGTGAAGGCGGCCATCTTGCTTTTGATGACGTCATCTTAAAAGCAAATGAAGCACAGCCAGTCTTATTGGCTGGCGTCATTTCCTTTAAATGACGTCATCAATGTTTTTTTTTTTATACAAAATCACATGGTTTTCGTGGCCCAATCAGGGCCGTGGGAACCATATGACAAAAATGTGACGTCATAGGCCTATAAAAGCCTATGTCGTCTCATTTTGAAGCCAGACGCAGAGGAGGACGGACCTCCTGGAGGAAGAAGAGGACCAGGGCGTGGTGCTAGAAGACAGCGGAAAAAGAAATAAGAATACAGATGAAGACCCCCCCCCCCCCCGACGAAATGGATTACAAATACAAGAAAGAAGACACTGTTGGATTGTAAGGGTTTTTTATTTTATGGTTACCTGTGGATTGTTTGTTCGAGAGTAAGCGGTTCCCCAGGAATTCGGTGAGTGGGCCATATAATGGTAAGTAAACAAAAGAAATGTATTTTTTTTTTGCATTTTAAAGTTTTTTTGTTTTTATTTTTTATATGATTTTTTTTAATGTCCATTTAGTGGCCCTGTATTTATGTATGTCCCTATTGATTTACATACATACAGGGACACTGAATGTATTGTATTAAAATGTTTTATGTATTGTAATTGATTTTTAGGCTCACCACTGAAGAAGTCTGGGCAACCGGATGAAACGCGTAGGGTTACCTGTGTGCTGTGACCTGTGAAGCAGTACGGACTCTTTGCAGACTCTCCACTGTGCCATCAGCTGTGCTCCTTTTGTGTCTTCCCACCCATACAACCCGTGTTGTCACTGACTACTATGGAGTCAGATGATCTTTACCTTGCCAGCGGATGATCAAAGGAACTGGTTCGTGACGTCAGACGCCGACCAAGTGCGGAAATAAAGGATGTGTGAAGCTGATCAGAGCCTAGCAGAGCTGCGTCTCTACTGAACCCAGAGTGGTTAAACTGCCTTATTTTATTCTGGAGCATGTGAGTGTATTGGAGCTTCTTGCTCTAGTATTTTTTGTCAATTAAAACTGTGTTGCACTTGTAGCTATGCTGTAAAAATGGCATACAGTTCTCTCTCATGCTGGCAGTAAGCCTGGTAAGTTACAGGATTGCCAGCATCAATCATGGAGGTTTGCCCTCACACCCTGGTGGGGTGTCATATGTATTCAAGGGGAGTGGTAACATGTTCTGAGTCCACCGTTAGTGACATCAGAGATGTGCCGGTTTCCTGAGGTATATAAGGCACAGAACTGCCCAAAGTTAGTGTGTTCTACATGACTAGGTTCAGAGTTGAAGGTCAAGGTGTTCACTAGTGTGTTAACTAGTGGTTCAATTCTAGTTCAAGAGCCAGCAGCAGTAAGGCTGGCTGAGCCTACACTGTGTCCAGGGACCTGGCACAGGTGGTGATCTCCCTGAGGGGACAGGTGATCCACCTCCATTGGGAGGGCAGACCTTTTGAAGGGAAAGTACGGGACAAGATGAGCGGCTGAGCTGCCAGCTGTGAGGGGCAGTCTGCCTAACCATCAATAAAGATGCCCTTTTTCAACGACACCCTCTTGCGTGAGTCTGGAATTACTCTGCAGAGGAAGGCACCACAGAGGAGTTCCTCATCAGAACCATCTCCTTGCAGATGCAGAGATCTTGATGAGGTGGAGGCGCTGCACTGTATGTAGGTAGGACTTGCACGCACACTACCTCAGCTCCTGTCTGGTTGACAATCCCCAAACACCATCATGCGGGAGACTCAGGAGTCCTGTTGCCAACAGGTGCACCACCAGACACTACCATGTAATGGGGACTGGTTAGACCACAGGGGCCAATGTGAGATTGGGGGGGTCAGCCAGGTCCAGAAAAAACCGTTACACACTATATTTTTCTTCTTTTTTTCCCCACATATGCTGTCTACATCGTTATCTGATTCCATGTGATTTTTTCCACCCTGGAGAGGAAGTTTTGCGCTTTGTGTCCTCCCCCAGATGATGCACAGATTAATTGCATCATGTACACACTAAAATGCAATTGTTTGATTGAAATTGGGTATATATGTATTTGTGTAGGTGCTGTTTTTTATATGGTACATGAGAGATTATTTATTTAGCAATGAGCTGCTGGTTTCATTTTCGATTGCAATGTGCTGGTTTGGAGATTGAGATGAAATGTTTTAATTTCTGCATTTTTCTGTAATCCTTAGCCATTTATTTGTATATTGGTGTAATATATATATATTACACACTGTACAAATGAATGGTGCAGGGTGGGTTAACCCCTTAATTATTTTGGTGGTTATTAACCGCTACGGTGATTAAAGTGTTAACTGGCATCTCAAAGTATTTTCAATGTATTCTTTTGCCAACGGAGCCCGTTTGATGACCGGACTGCATTTCATTGCCCAGGAGGTAAGAAGAACTCTATTTATTTACTTGATTGATGCTGTTTATGTGTTTATTAATGGGCAAATAATCTTTTATCCATATCTGGATAATAGTTATTTTGTACATTACTATACTGTATGTGTTTGGAGGGGGGGTATATATTTCTTTAAATGTATAGGACGAGGTTTATTTATTTTAAATACAGGGTTGGCCCCTTAGATCTGTGGTCCTCTGGAGACAACTGCGGACACCCGCCAGGACCACCGGGGACTCCCGTGGGCCTGTGTATTAACCCTGTATGTAAAAAAATAAACCATGTATTTATGGGGGGGGGGGGCACAGGGGGTGGTTATGTATTTTTTATTCAATATAGTCCTGGTTTATTGTGAGTGGTGGGGGGAGGGGGTATTGTCCCCTTGCCAGGGTGGGTAGGCCTCCCGGTGGGTAGTGGATGAGGGTGGTTAGGCCTCATGTGGTGGGTAGTGGGGGAGGGTGTTTAGGCCTCCCGAGTGGTGGGTGAGGGTGGTTAGCCCCTTAATGATTATAGTGGTTATAGTGGTTAATAACCGCTAAGGAATTAAGGGTTAGGGGACATTACATTGGCTTTTTTTTTATTCTTGTTTATGTTTTGCAGCATCGGAGGAGGGCATGCAATGCGCACCAGGGATTAAAAATAATATCATTAATTAATAAACATTTCACTAGGGGATCCAACCCCACCTCAGTTATAAAAGGTCACACAAGCTAGGTTCAGTTACAATGAACATGAACCCTAGGATATACAATAATTACTCTAAATCCATTAACAGCATAACACACAGTATGTATGCCGTTTAAACCAGTTATATGTATCATTCTGGCTGGTAAAGGCATAAAAACTGCTGTTCTTATAAATTTAAATCACTTGTTGTGAATGTCCGGCATTCACTGGGTGCTTGTCCCAAGCTCGGCCTCCCGATTGGCTGTAGCTTATACAAATACGCGCGGATGACGCTGTGCGTTTACTCCTGACGAAGCACGTAGTGCGAAACACGTATAGGTCACGACAGGTCATCCTGCACGTGTTGCTGACGGGCTGAGACGGCGCCTGCAACAAGCCCAGGTGGTGGTTCCATCTCTGCGGGTGACGTGATCTGGATCTCCATACGTTTGCCGCTGACCCGCCTTTGGCTTCAGTGTTAGTCTCCGTCTCCCCCTGCAGTCTTAGATACACTACCGACACACTTTATGAAGTGTGGTCGGTACCGCAAGCCGGGAAATCTCCCGGCTTGCTAGTGGCCGCCCCTCGGCGTGCCGCGCGTCATAGACGCGCGGTCACGCGTCATCGGGAGCGTGCGCCCCCTGCACGCGTGTCCAGGGGCTCCCCGAGGGAGCCCTGGTGTCCCGCGATCGCGGGACAGCGGCAGGGGGTTCCCGGGGGGACCCGGCGGACCCGGCAGCGGTAGGGAGAGGCCCCCGATCGGAGGGCGCTCTTCCGCTGCTTCGGCGCGCGCCCGTCACACCGCGGTGCGCGCAGGCTACTGCTTGCGGCCACAGAACGGGCAAATGCTCGAATAAACTGTGCCGCAGCAGTAGTTGTTTTAATTATATATCAGTCAATTCAGGATCAATACAGGAGCCTGTATCTCGGGAAGCAGGGGGTCCCCGGACCTGAAACCAACACGGTTCAGCTCCGAAGACCCCCTGCATATCTACACTATGAATAAAAATTGATTAAAAATATTTTTTATTTGCCGAATTGTTTGCACCAGAGAGTGGCAGATCACTCTCTGCTGCAGGCTGATCTCGGCAGGGGACAGCTTATCGGCAGCTTATCGACAGGCAGACTCTCTAGCCACCAGCTACTCGGCTTGTTGCTCTCACAGGGATTCACCTGGGATTCAGCCCTTACCTGCATAATGCGAGGGCAACACCCCAAAAACATTGCCGAGTTTGAATGCCTTTTCGGTGCTACTGCATCGAGCACTAAATCGTTAATATAACAACGATAAAAAATAATAGTATCCAATTTTTATTGCTGTCACAAAACAAAGTGGACTTCAATAACCCATAAATAAATTGGCATATGATGGTGCAAATTATGTGCCCCTTGCCATGCCTCTTGTTTGAAAATTGAATTCTGTGTCAAAAGAAAGTAATGTGTTCAATTAAAAAAAAGAATTGAGTCTTATATAAATGTGTGCTCTGTGCAGTGGAAAAATTAGAAACATGTAAAAAGTGTTGAATAGCTAACCTTACCAAGAGAATGATCTATAATCGTGTATTAAGAAGTGACATCTAAAGTCACCCAAGTAGACTTATTGAATAAATGTAAGGCTATGCATTTGGGAAACAAGAATAAACAGGCAATTTACACATTTATTGGGGATAAATTAGGAGAATCCTTGATAGAAAAGGATTTAGGAATCATTGTAGACAGCAGGCTTAGCAATAGTGCCCAATGTCATGCAGTAGCTGCAAAGGCAAACAAGATCGTATCTGCATTAAACGGGCCAATGGATGGAAGACAAGTAAACATAACTATGCCCCTTTATAAAACATTAGTAAGACCGAACATTGAGTACAATTTGAGGCACCAATCCTTAGAAAAAGAGATGATGGAACTAGAGAGAGTGCAGAGAAGAGCCACCAAATTAATAAAGGGGATGGATAATCTGATTTATGAGGAGATGCTAGGGAAATTAGATTTGTTTGCATAAGAAAAGAGGTGTCTAAGAGGGGATATGATATCTATCTACAAATATATTTGGGGATAATACTTTCAATAGAACTAGTCATCCAAAAGGCAGTACAAACGACACGGTTATAGATAAGCAGAAACAAAGGAAAGGGTTCTTTACAGTAAAGGCAGTTAAAATGTGGAATTCATTGTCCATGTGGACTGATAGCAGAACAATAGATATCTTCCAAAATGTGGACATCTTTTTAGAAATGAAAAGTATGCAGGGATAAACTAAATAAGTAGACATGGGATTTATGTTAATCCAGGGATTAACTTGATTGCCATATTTGAAGTCGGGAAGGAATTTATTTTTCCCTTTATGATATATTATTAGATGATATTTCAGTGGGTTTTTTTTGTTTGCCTTCTTCTGGATAAATAAACTATAAGTACAAATATAGGATAAAGTAGCTGTCCTCTAAATTTACCAAAGGTTGAACTTGTTGGACATATGTATTTTTTTAACCGCATCTACTATGTAACTATGTAATAGAAATTGGCACTCATTAGAAATTGACTGTAAAAACTTGCTAAATCTATAAGCCTTTTATGGAAAACTACCTAATCATATGGAGTTCCATATGATTACCAACCGAAATGTAATATCAGCTATAGCTAGATGAGAGTGATCACAATGTGAACAGAAGTGAAAATACATACTCTATGTGAAAACCTCAAAATAGTCTATGATTATGGAAATAAATGTGCATATAAATAGTCCACTCCTCGTTTGCTGCATCTCAAAATCGTTGGCTCTGCAACACAAATCTATCGAGAAGAGAAAAAGGGAGCGCACAACCACTCAGTGTAGTAGATAAAAAAAATATATACTGGTAGTATAAAAAGGTATGCACAGACCCAGTATGGTCTTTCTCCCTCCAGCAGAAAAAGAGAGGTACAATGAGAATTGTGCCAGGTAGTGTTTAGGACCTGCAGATTGGTCATGCCGTGAAGTGGCTGCAGGCTTATAATTTTTTGCCAAGGGTTTAACTAAATGACCCTTTTTCATGAGCAGATAAGCACTGGGGTATTGCACTATATGTTGAGTCATTTTGGTATGATGCGCTGGCCTTTTCTGTTTTTGTATAGAAAAGGTAATTATTACACGTACAAAAAAATACAATAATTAGGCGTATTATCTCTCTCTCTCTCTCTCTCGCTCTCTCTCTCTCTCTCTCTCTCTCTCTCCTCTCTCTCTCTCTCTCTCTCTCCTCTCTCTCTCTCTCTCTCTCTCTCTCTCTCTCTCTCTCTCTCTCTCTCTCTCTCTCTCTCTCCTCTCTCTCTCTCTCTCTCTCTCTCTCTCTCTCTCTCTCTCTCTCTCATGGAGAATTGTTTGCAAACTGTAGTTCAGATGCAAAAACAGGGTAAATTTTGCATGATTCGTACCTCGTCACCATTCCAGTGTCCTTAACTGTAAGAGTTGGTTACTGTCCGAGCAACAAAGCTTGTGTGAACTTTGAACTATTGGAGTCACTTTTAGGGGAATAATTACTTAGATAGCTGAATGTATGTAGCCCTCTTACCCCCACCCTAAGTGAGATTGAGGTGGGTAGGTGTATCTGACTACTTATCAGTGTGGTGCTGTACCTGTTTTGGCAACCAGTAGGGCTGAGCTTCCGCCACGGGGAACCTGGGGTGAATAGTCTTACTACTACTATATGGTGCAGCGCCTCCACCTGCGATGGCTCCCAGCAGAGCGGGAGTTGTTCCTCGCAGGACACATACAAATGAACACATACACTGGATGTGAAATAGCAAAGGGCTTTACTGAACATAACATATCTCTTAACGCTCTAATGTACTGACTTATAACTCTATGATAATATCTTATCACTCCACCCACTGAAGACACTACTAGCCGCACACCTCGAAATGTAATATCAGCTATAGCTAGATGAGAGTGATCACAATGTGAACAGAAGTGAAAATACATACTCTATGTGAAAACCTCAAAATAGTCTATGATTATGGAAATAAATGTGCATATAAATAGTCCACTCCTCGTTTGCTGCATCTCAAAATCGTTGGCTCTGCAACGCAAATCTATCGGAAGAGAAAAAGGGAGCGCACAACCACTCAGTGTAGTAGATAAAAAAATATATACTGGTAGTATAAAAAGGTATGCACAGACCCAGTATGGTCTTTCTCCCTCCAGCAGAAAAGAGAGGTACATGAGAATTGTGCCAGGTAGTGTTAGGACCTGCAGATTGGTCATGCCGTGAAGTGGCTGCAGGCTTATAATTTTTTTGGCCAAAGGGTTTAACTAAATGACCCTTTTTTCATGAGCAGATAAGCACTGGGGTATTGCACTATATGTTGTGTCATTTTGTATGATGCGCTGGCCTTTCTGTTTTTGTATAAAAAGGTAATTATTACACGTACAAAAAATACAATAATTAGGCGTATTATCTCTCTCTCTCTCTCTCTCTCTCTCTCTCTCTCTCTCTCTCTCTCTCTCTCTCTCTCTCTCTCTCTCTCTCTCTCTCTCTCTCTCTCTCTCTCTCTCTCTCTCTCTCTCTCATCTCTCTCTCTCTCTCTCTCTCTCTCTCTCTCTCTCTCTCTCCTCTCTCTCTCTCTCTCTCTCTCTCTCTCTCTCTCTCTCTCTCTCTCTCTCTCATGGAGAATTGTTTGCAAACTGTAGTTCAGATGCAAAAACAGGGTAAATTTTGCATGATTCGTAACCTCGTCACCATTCCAGTGTCCTTACTGTAAGAGTTGGTTACTGTCGAGCAACAAAGCTTGTGTGAACTTTGAACTATTGGAGTCACTTTTAGGGGGAATAATTACTTAGATAGCTGAATGTATGTAGCCCTCTTACCCCCACCCTAAGTGAGATGAGGTGGGTAGGTGTATCTGACTACTTATCAGTGTGGTGCTGTACCGTTTGGCAACCAGTAGGGCTGAGCTTCCGCCACGGGGAACCTGGGGTGAATTAGTCTTACTACTACTATATGGTGCAGCGCCTCCACCTGCGATGGCTCCCAGCAGAGCGGGAGTTGTTCCTCGCAGGACACATACAAATGAACACATACACTGGATGTGAAATAGCAAAGGGCTTTACTGAACATAACATATCTCTTAACGCTCTAATGTACTGACTTATAACTCTATGATAATATCTTATCACTCCACCCACTGAAGACACTACTAGCCACACACCTCGCAGGGCCTTGTACCCCACACCTTATTCCCTGAGTCCCAAGTGTCCCAAGAGTTATGCAACCTTAGGCCTGATCAGTGCCTGTGTGGTACCGGTAATGGTGGTGCACTTGGTGACTGTACCTGCCGAGTGTGTCCACACTCGGTATGATGAATCTTCACATAGGAACCGCTGATCCTGCGATGAAACCTGCCTCCGCGTGGGGTGGTGTCCCGCCAGACGCTCCCACCGTGAAGACTGTCTCTTTCCTGAAGAGGTCTGTTCCCAGACCAAACTTGCCAGGCCACGTGCACACAGCTGTGTCCCTGACTATCTTAAAACACACCTGACTGCTGAGGGGATCCATTCCCTATCTAGGGCATGTCCATGTAGCAGCTCCAACCTTTCAATGACTCAGGGCCTAACTGGGCCTGGGGTATAGGGCCTAGTGTAGGGGCTACTTGCCTCCCCACATGCAGAGCTCCTTCTGTAATGTTACCTCTGTATCCTCACTCTGACTGCCTCATGTCCTTCACAGTCTGCTTCCTGATTCTGCACAAAACAGTGTATCAATTCCCCTGCTGCAGATAATCTGCAAGTCTCAGTGGCTGGCTGCTGGTGACAGGGATCATAGGGCATTCCCCAGAGGCTGCTGGGAGATGGAGTCCATTCAGGACCTCTTTCTTATGGGAACCGCGTGCGCGATCTCTCCTGCACCTGTGCGAAGCTGTAATGGCTGCCGCTACGCTTAACTAACTGCGCCTGCGCAACTTCCCAGAGCTCCTGCACACTTGTAATGGCCACCGTTACCCTTGCCAAACTCTGTGCATTGCGTAAACCTCGCGCCACAACCAAGATGGCGGCGGCCACCAGGAGAAGTTGCCGTCCCCTTCCCCCACTGCCACAGGGGTAAGGCAGGGGGCAAAGAAAGATCAGGGGAACCGGGGGTGACCCCCCTACATGTACATTGAGTAATATAGCTTCCAGCATAGGAGCAGTATTACTAGAGCAGTATTACTACTAACTTTATTGCCTAATTACGACGAGCATACCCAGTGTTAACCCGCGGTGACGTCACCAATCCGGAAGTGCTTCAACGGAGGGGAGTGAGATAGGTTTTCTGCTGGTGTGGAGCTCGGTCAAAAGCAGCGACCGAGGACAGAGCTGCAAACGTGTTTATCTACTCTTGGGAGTAAGGACTTTCAAAGACTTCCCACTTACCTGCACAGGAACCGGTGTGAGAGGAACCAGCCTCCATCCGCATGAGAGGACATCTGATCCGGCTTCCACGTGGTGTTGGGTAACATTATCCCAAAATTGCCTGAATATTACTATTTTGATGTACGCTTAATACTCACCTTTATTATTCTTTATGTCAATATAATTTTTAATGCACTATGAGCGTCATGCGCTGTGTTTTTTGTGTTTTTTTCTGTTAGCTCTATGGGGTTCCTGAGCCCTCCCTTCCACCGCAGCTACAGACGCTAATAATTATTTTAAAAAAAGGTCACGTATTAATTTTTATTTTCACTATATCACCGTTAACATTAGTTGCGCACTATTCTCTTAACTCGGATTACTGCTGCGGCAGACTTTATTCTTACTAATCACTGGCTTGTACCTGGCATGTTCCTGGAATGTGACACTTTTCACCCGGAGCATGCCGGGCTCCTTTTGCCTTCCCAGCCAGGGGTCATGCCCGGCTGACGCGTGGTTGATGTGTTAATTAATAATGGTTCAGGATTTACTAGGCTGCAATGCTTCACGTGTCCGCCAGATGGCATAAATTCATGAATTGTAATGCAGTATATATATATAAATATATATATATATACTGTATAACAACAACCCCTATAACCCCTAACATACAGTACTGTACACATACAGTACTGTATATGCACATCAATGATACTGTAGGCCGGCGGGGGCGAGATGTGTTTGCAGCAGAGAGAGAACCGCTGCTCTCTCTGAGCAAACATCGGCACATTCAAAATTATTTAAAATACATTTTTATTCCTAGTGTACATGTGCAGGGGGTCTCCGGAGCTGAACCGCGTTGGTTTCAGGTCGGGGGACCCCCTGCTCCCCGAGATACAGCCTCCTTTATGAGGTGCCAGTATCCCTCTGCGTTTAAAGGTCCCAATCACGTGACCGTGGCCTGTAAACAAAGCAGAGGGATACCGGCACCCCCTAAAGGGGCCTGTATCTCGGGGAGCAGGGGGTCCCCGGACCTAAAACCACAGCGGTTCTGCTCTGGAGACCCTCTGCACATCTACACTGTGCATAAAAAACATATATAAATAAAAACTCATTCCTTACCTTAGCGGCTATGTGCTATGGTAACGAAGCAGCATTTCTGTATTTTAATAATATTGTACAGTGAGCAGGGGGTTCCCTGAGATAGAAATTAATGCTCAGGGACCCCCTGCTCCTGCACAATATTATTAAAAATACAGAAATGCTGCTTCATTACCATAGCGTATAGCCGCTAAGGCAATGAAGGGGTTAACTCACCGTGCCCGCTTTATTGTGGGTAGTGGGGGTGGGTGAAGGCGGTATTTGGCCCTTGGTGTGAGTTTAGGACTTGCGGGGGGGTTGCGGGTGCACTTAACCCCTTCACGACCGTAGCAGTTACTACCGCTACGGTCATGAAGGGGTTAAGCCCTCCCGCTACCCCCCGCAAGCCCTGAACAACCACCGTTGGGGCTAATACCCCCTTCACCCACCCCCACTACCCACAATAAAAAAAACCTCACACACAGCAGCCGCCAAAAAATAAATAAATAAATCTAAATAAATAAATGACTATAAATAAATACATTTGAAATACATTTTTATTTATAGTGTAGATGTGCAGGGGGTCTCCGGAGCTGAACCGTGTTGGTTTCAGGTCGGGGGACCGCCTGCTCCCTGAGATACAGCCCCCTTTATGAGGTGCCTGTATCCCTCTGCCTTTAAAGGTCCCGATCACGTGACCGCGGCCTGTAAACCAAGCAGAGGGATACCAGAGAGATACCCCTAAAGGGGCCTGTATCTCGGGGAGCAGGGGGTCCCCGGACCTAAAACCACAGCAGTTCTGCTCCGGAGACCCTCTGCACATGTACAGTATAAATAAAACACACACATCAATAAAGAATCTTTCTTTACCTTACCGGCTATGTGCTATGGTAATGAAGCAGCATTTCTGTATTTTAATAATATTGTACAGTGAGCAGGGGGTTCCCTGAGCCAGAAATTAATGCTCAGGGACCCCCTGCTCCTGCACAATATTATTAAAAATACAGAAATGCTGCTTCATTACCTTAGCTGATAGCCGCTAAGGCAATGAAGGCAGAATAGCATGTTTATTGGGGACATTTGCTTTGCCCCCAATAAACATTGCAATAAACAATATACAGTACACCCCCTGTGTATTTAAAATACATAAACAATAAATACATGACATACATATTTTTATTGTGTGTTTCAAACCTGCCTGCCTTCACTGTAATCTATGTAAACCCCCCCCCCCTATTGTGTGTTTTAAACCTCCTGCCTTCACTGTAATCCATGTAAAAAACCCTCCCCCTATTGTGTGTGAAGCTTCCCTGCCTTCACTGTAATCTATGTAAAAAACTCTCCCCCTATTGTGTCTGCTAAACTTCCCTGCTTTGACTAATCTGTGTAAGCCCCCCTCCCCCTATTGTGTCAGTTAAATCTGCCTGGCCTGTGTTTTCTGTGAGTGCAGTGTACTGTATGTAAATGTGGGGAGGGGGATCCCGTGTAAATAACCACACCCACTACCCACTACCCACGGCCCCTCAGCTGCTTGCTGCAAAACAGAGACAAAAATTAAAACATACAAAGTAATGTCCCCTAACCCCTTAATCACCATAGCGGTTATTAACCTCTAAAGTCATTAAGGGGTTAACCCACCCTCACCCACCACTCGGGATGCCTACATACCCTCCCACACTAACCCCCCTCCCGTGAGGCCTAACCACCCAGTACCCACAAGGGAGGCCTACTCACATACCATTGGGGAAACACCACCCCACCACCCCCAGTACCCACAATAAAAACATTACAGTGACCCACAATAAACAGCATTATATTTATTAAATACATTACCCACCCCCTGTGCCCCCCCATAAATACAAGATTTATCCTTTTACATACAGGGTTCATAACGCAGCCCCACGCGAGTCCCCGGTGGGCTGGCGGGGCACCTAGACAGACCTACAGTTTACCAGCAGCCCTTTTTACACAGGTTCTGGAGGCCTGCTGGTTGATCCCACCAGCACCATGGCCCCCAGGTGGTCTCCTTGGGCACCGTGGGCCACAATTGGGTCCCCACGGTAGGCCCGCAGATGTCTGGGAGCCCCGGGTCAGATACACAGGTGTCTTCGGGGCCTCGGGTGGTTTCCTCGGGGGTCTGGGGAACTCACGGGTGCTCACTATGGGTCTGAGGTGCCCCCACAGAAGTGGGACCACACATCATCATCCCCACACCTACGGGTCGGCGGTGCCCCCACAGAAGTGGGACCACACATTGTCATCCACGCAGACTACAGGTCCGCGGTGCCCCCACAGAAGTGGGACCACACATCATCATCCCCACATGTGTCACCCGTGGAACCACCAGCCTGATACCCTTGGGATACTCGAGGATACACGCAGGTGGTCTCCAGAGGTCCCACGCAGAACCACGGAACCAACCCTGAATGTAAAAAAAATAAACCTGGCCTATACATTCAATACATATACCCTCCCCCCCAACACCTACAGTTCAATAATGTGCAAAATAACTATTATCCAGATATGGATAATAGATTAATTGCCCATTATTAAAAACATTAACTAGCATATACAAATAAATAAAGTACTACTGACCTCATCAATACGAAGTGTCCGTCGCCAGCAAAATCCTTGTCTTGCCCACAACATACATAGCAAATACAAAGCCAATACATTGCAATTACATTCAGATATCAATTAACCCCTTAAACACCTTATCAGATAATAACCGCAAAGGTGATTAAGGGGTTAAGCCACAGTGGCCCGATACCCACCCTTCACCCATGAATTTGTACAGTGGCTTCATCATGCAACTATATATATATATCTCTCTCTCTCGCTCTGTATATATATATACAGTATAAATATATATATATATATATATATATATATATATATATATATACAGTATATATATATATATATATATATAAATATATATATATACTGTATATATATATATATATATATATATATATACTGTATATATATATACAGAGCGAGAGAGAGAGATACTGTATATATATATATATATATATATATATATATATATATATATATATAAATATATATATATATATATATATATATAAATATATATATATATATATATACAGTGTTCGACAAACCTATACATTTGCTCGCCCCGGGCGAGTGGATTTAACCCCCGGGCGAGTAAATATTGGGCCAAGCAGCACATGTTTGGTACTAGGTGGCGAGTAGATTTTTTTGTGTGGCGAGTAGATTTTTTGGTGATTTGTCAACCACTGTATATATATATATATATATATATATATATATATATATATATATATATATATATACAGTATATATATATATATATATATATATATATATATATATATATATATATATACACAGTATATATACACACGATGAACCAATATACAAAAATATGTAGAAGGGTTATCAAAACTATACTGTCCTACAACCAAACACTTCTCCATACAGACACTACATTAAAATCAATTTCCTTTATTAATCCTGGAGCAGAACAATTTAGCCTGTGAAAAAATACAGAACCGACCAGAATACAACCTTTAAAACCAAGTCAACACACAATACAATACCAACGATTACATCTATCTAATTTTAAAATACTTTAAACACACAATAAAGCATAGCAGCATAGACAAATTAATTTAAAACACATCAAATCAAGCTTTTAAAACAACATCATTTCTTACCCTGTATGTATATATCTCTAGACATATATACATACATACATACAGTTGCAAGAAATGATTTACCACAAAAAAAAAATACACATGTTAAAAAAGCGTTAAAAAAAATTAACAAGTTAAGTAAAATACATTTCTTTAGTTCACTTACCCAAGGCTATCGCTGACCTCCCTCAAACACACAATACAATACCAAGGAATACATCTATCTAATTTTAAAATACTTTAAACTCACAATAAAGCATAGCAGCATAGACAAATTAATTTAAAACACATCAAATCAAGCTTTTAAAACAACATCTCTTCTCAAATGAATCTACCAAGTAAACAAAAATCAATTAGCAATCATTATTTACATCCCTAAACAATTCACACTCCATCGTGAACAATGAAACAATTAACTAATTCACGCCTGGAGCAGAACAATTTAGCCTGTGAAAAAATACAGTACCAACCAGAATACAACCTTTAAAACCAAGGCAACACACAATACAATACCAACGATTACATCTATCTAATTTTAAAATACTTTAAACACACAATAAAGCATAGCAGCATAGACAAATTAATTTAAAACACATCAAATCAAGCTTTTAAAATAACATCACTTCTTACCCTGTATGTATATATCTCTCTAGACATATATACATACATACATACATACAGTGGCAAGAACCTTTTGAAAAAATTAACAAGTTAAATAAAATAAATTTCTTTAGTTCACTTACCATTACTTGCCCCCACCGATTCCCGTTGCGCAGCTTACTCACGAACCAATCCACGATCAGGAACCCATAAAATAATAAACCATACAAAAAAATAAACATTAAACTAAAAATCCAAATCAATCCACGGGTCTTCTATTTGTAATCCATCTTCATCTGTATTCTTCTTTCTTCTATCTCCTTCCAGCAGGGCGGGGCGGGGTCTTCTCCCCGTCTGCGGCCACGCCCTGGTCTTCTTTCTTGCCCAGAGGTCCTTCCTCCGCGGCGTCTGGCTTCAAAATGAGACGACATATGCTTTTAAAGGCCTATGACGTCACATTTTTCGTCATGGTTCCCACGGTCCTGATTGGGCCGTGGAAACCATGTGTTTTGGCCGATAAAAAAAAAATGATGACGTCACTTAAAGGGAATGAAAGCACAGTGAATCAGAATGGCTTTGCTTCAATTGCCTTTAAGATGACGTCATGAAAAGGCACATGGCCGCCCTCACATGGTATGGTAGCCAATCAGAGCGTGGGAACTCCATCCCTACTCTGATTGGCTCTAGTATACCATGTGACAGAGGCTTGGGGGGAAAAGGATGTGACGTACTACAGCCAATCAGAGTAGGGATGGAGTTCCCACGCTCTGATTGGCTCTAGTACCATGTGACAAGCTTTCAATGACATCACATCCTTTTTCCCTCCCCTGTGTAGATGTGCAGAGGGTCTCCGGAGCAGAACCGCTGTGGTTTTAGGTCCGGGGACCCCCTGCTCCCCGAGATACAGGCCCCTTTAGGGGGTGCCGGTATCCCTCTGCTTGCTTTACAGGCCGCGGTCACGTGATCGGGACCTTTAAACGCAGAGGGATACTGGCACCTCATAAAGGGGGCTGTATCTCGGGGAGCAGGGGGTCCCCTGACCTGAAACCAACGCGGTTCAGCTCCGGAGACCCCCTGTACATGTACACTATGAATAAAAATGTACAGTACTGTATGTTAGGGGTTATAGGGGACGGCTTTAAAGACAACAGCTCGCAAACGCCCCCATGCGTTTTTACACGGCATTGCAGTGTTGCAGCCAGCGGGAATAAAATGCTTAACTCACAGCTGCGAATATAACGCTATATACCCCGGGAGAAAACGACACAAAACCGCACATCACCTGGGTCCTCTGAAATTCGCGGAGCTAGCCAAGTAAGAATAAAGTTGGTCGCCAGTGTAAGTCCAGAATATTAATGTTTGCAATGAGTTATCAGCCAAGTGTGAAGTATGTCAATGTATGTGGAGTGGAATCCATGGCTGTCAAATAAAGCACTTTTTGTTTTATAAAACTTCCTGGCGCCCTCCTTTTTCTACAGTGGCGGCCACCTTTAGTCTAAATCGGCCTCCACCGCGGGAATTTTTAAACCGCGGGCAGACGCTGGCTTTTTCTTTTTAAGTTTAGGCGCCGCAGGCGCTTTCATTGTTCAGCGCCATTAGCGCTGAATGGGAGATGCGGCTGGTGCGCGGCCAAGAGATGCGGCTTGCGCGCGGCCAAGTTCGACTGTAAAAGCAAACAGCCCCGAACAATTCCAGGTAAATTGTAGAATTAAGGCAGCTGCAACAGTATCTGCTTATTCACGCCCAGCCTGAACTACCCAGCAGCCTGAAAAGGTATGATAGACTGGGCAAAGCCAATGTCCAATTCTTATACTTTTATATATAAAGTTCACACCTTTTTGATCTGTGCAATGGTTCCTCTCTCTTTTCAATATTGAGGTACAAACTTCTCGATTCCAACACATAACAGATTACCAAGGTTCTGGATGTGCCCATATAAACCTGCCACACTGTGAGTAGGCAACACATAGGAGCCAAGTTTTCGTATAAATTCACACATTTATTACATCTACACTTGGATATGTTTTTCTGTTCTTTTTTTAGTTGAATTTCTCCCATGCTCCTATGCTCCCCCTGGATATTTGAAGAATATTTTAATCCTTTTGGGATCACCAAGGACAGTCCCTACCAGAGGGTCAGAGCAGGGAGGTATAACTCACTGTGTACTATATAAAGTCACAAATATTTTTTTGCCACTTGGCTCACCACACATCACATTGGTTGTGTAGGGAGTCCCTAGATTCTTTTCACCCTTGTTTGTACAGTATTTCCTTCCACCAGGATGATGTAGATGCCCTTATATGGGTCTCTACATCATGAGGGGAAGGCAATATGCTCATATTTGGTCATCTACATCATCAAGGGGGCTGGACAGGACACACAACACTGCTCAGCCCCTTTGATGATGTAGATGGCCACATATGGCCATATAGCTCCCTCTCATTATGTAGAGACCCCATATTCAGGCATGTACATCATCCAGGGGGAAGGAAATACTTTACATCCCTGTATCTTACTGCGGGAACACAGCTGCAGATTTGGAGATGGATGTTCAGCTCAGTAAAGATTAGTATAAATTTTCTCTTTAAGCAGATGGTCGTCAAGTGGAGGGTTATCCATGTGGGTCCCATTCAGAAGCATGGAATTCAGCAGAGTTGATCCTCCCGGGCAGCAAGACTCACTGTTTTTGGGACCGTGTACAGCAAGTCTGGACACCTGAATGTGCACTGCTGTGCAGACTAAATAAGTCGTTTGTTGGTAAAAACCCTGCATTTGAAGCTCGTAAGCACATTTCATATCTCGGTTTCAGCTCTCCCTTATGTGCAACTTAATCTCCCTGTTCTTGAACCACCAAAATTAGATAGTAAGCCCTTTGGGGCAGGGATTCATTGTGCCTTCTATGCACAACATTGTCAGTTCTAAATTCTGTTTAGCATCTGGCATAGCAAATAATAGTGACATTGTCTTCTTTAGCTTGAATGTTAGTCCGCACACTAGTATATTTCTGAAATTTGGGCTCCAGTAATAAGCTTGAATAAAAGAGCAGAATAGGATAGAACTGGACATAGGCCTCAGGGAAGAGGGTGAGGAAGCAGGACTGGATGGTTTACTGTAGATCCGTGCTTTTCAACCTTTCAAAACTTGTGGAGCCCTTCAAAAAGGTATTGTATTGTATACAAGTAAGCTAACTGCTTTCTGTATTATATATAATGTCTAAAATACCGGTAGTATAACATGTAATAATAATTTAGCATTTTACCAGCACAACAGGATACAATAATTGGGCTTTGAAGAATATTTTGCCAGCCTGTACCAAATTTGGTTTGGTTTAGAGGACAGACTAAGGTCACAACTCAGGAGATGTGACAAAAATATACAGTAGATAAAGATCAGGCCAAATCAACATGGCCCCAGCACTACGTCTTGCCTGCCCTGCCCTTCCCTATACTGTACATTCTGACCTGAAATACAACCCAGCCTGTTTTCTATTACCCCTCCCAAGTCTAATTTGAAAAAAATAAATTACAAATACTTATACTGTAGGTGTCAAATTTGGGTTAAAAAAATCCTTACCCAGATGAGGCCCCTTAAACATGTCACTGGTTCGCTTTGGTCCTAGGAAGGATTGCCCTTTCATCTGTTTCTTTGCCTGATCTTCTGGTACCTTACTTGGACTGTCTGTCCTATCCTGCTCCAGTCCTGCATTGCCAGTGCAGCTTATCCAGTCCTCTCCTAGCTCTTCAGGTCCAATCTATTCAAATCTAATCGGTCCAATCTGTTATAGACAAGAACCGCTCCAAGATTGTGAAATAATTTCTCTGTGGCTTTAGAAATCAGGAAGCTTTGCTTCCACTCAGAAAGGAATTAAAAAAAAACCTTCCTTTTTAAACAAAACATTGCAAACGGACCCTAATACCCTGAAAGCCATCTTTTATGCTCCCATTCGTGTTTCCCACCCTTTTTTGGTCTCCCACATCATTCCCCTATATGTTTTCTTGCACTAAGTCCCAGTTGTAGGTCTGGGATAGGTGTCCTTCCTAAGTTCCTAGACAAGCTTGTGGTAAGTAGCAAGTAAGTAAAAAATTGAAAAAAATTCAATAGCGCTATACAGTACAGTACATCCAGCACTTCTAGTCCTGTCCTGTGTCTGTTTTCTGATACAATCTTACTCCAGTAACTTAACTCCCTGCTCTAGCAACAAGTGTCCTCTGCTCCCTCCTCTTTGCCCACATTCCAACATTAAACAATTAAAGAACTACACATACTGTACTAATAGCAATCTCCTCATAACTACTGGGTAGTATTGACAGATACGACAGCTGTTATAAGAACAATATATTTGGTACAGTGCTGCACATGGTTACTAGAAATAGATTTGATGCCTGGTTAGATTTATATTCTATGCCATGTTATGGGAATCAGATGAAAAATATTTTGAAGTGTCTTAAATTCTTGCGTTCAAAGAATAATATCACGGTGGCAGCTAGCTGGTATAGTGCCAAAAGTAGGCTATACTCATGAGTGAATTGCTTGCAATTGTGTCTGCTGATTTACATGTTTATCAAGTTCAAAATTGGGAGGAGCAAGAATTGTACTTGCACTTTGCTACAGTCCAGGACACACTTGCAGAAACTCCACTGCCTCATTCTGTAGTGACACAGTCAGCTGTGTTTTCTTTTATGATAACACGTAAAGTGATCTGATAGAGTTTCAGCATGAGTCGAAATGAAAAGCAATGTTAAAAGTTTGTGGCTGCAATTCAAAGAGAAGGTGTGAACAGCAAACAGTTTGTATGCATTCAGTGACTTTTCTGTTGTTACGTGGGAACAGTGGACAGAGGTTGGCAAAAAACAGAACTGCAACCAACACCGGAGAAAAGCAATGAAGTATCAGAGCTAAAATAAGAAGCCAGTTTCAGTGCCTGGATGCTTTGTATCTGTCAATTTAAATCCGAAAGGAAATATGGAAGACGGCTTCTTTGAATCAACTTTTACAACTTTTGGCAAACTCAACTTGAGTTCAGAATGCAGGGTAAACAAGAACTTTACATTTCGTTATCTGTCTACCGTTTACCTCATCGTCTTTACGATCGGATTCTTTTCCAACGCGTTCGGCTTATGGAATTTGTGCGTGAACTGGCGCAAGTGGAGTTATTTGAACGTGTTTGTTTTTAACCTTGGCATTGCTGACCTCCTCTATGTCATCACGCTGCCTTTCTTTGTGTCGTATTACATGAACAAAGGAGAGTGGATGTTTGGTTATGGATTCTGCCGGCTTGCTCGCTGTCTATTCCATGTAAACTTGTATGCAAGCATTAGCTTCCTCACCTGCATAAGTGTCCAGCGCTACTTGGGTATAGTACACCCCATGAAAATGATGGGCAGATTCCAGAATTTACGACACTCACTTTTTATCAGTTTTCTGGTGTGGATTTGGGTCATTATTCAGATTCTACCAAACCTTCTGTTTAGAAACAGTGATCACAATGCAACCTACTGTCACGATTCCACCATTAATGAAAGTTTAGAAGCCTACACGCCTTACACAATGGTTATAACATTTACCGGGTTCTTTATCCCATTTGTTATCATTGTGGTATGTTACACCCGTATTCTTGCCGTCCTGACGAAAAATAAAAACGTCGATCCTAACTTGAAAAGAAGAAGTATGAAGCTGGTTTTCATTGTTTTGATTTTGTTTTTTGTGTGCTTTTTTCCGTACCATATATTTCGAAACCTTAATCTGCTGTCCAGGGGTTGGCAGTTACAGGGAACATGCACGCAGACTTTGAAGAATGTATACCTCTCTTATCAAGTTACTAGAGGGTTGGCATGCCTCAACAGCGCCATTAACCCCCTGCTGTACTTGGTGACAAATGAGAACTTTGTTTCAAAGTGTAGAATGCTGAGGAAGAGAGCGTGGCACTCGTTCGTATATCTGGGAAGAAATCAATCACTTCCAGAAATTAAAAGACTGAATACCATTGTGAGCAAAGAGCTTGAAGAGGTATCTGAAGAACTTTAACTGATTATTATTGTATAAATGTGTTATCTATTATGCTACTACCATATGGGTATATTATGACAAATCAACATAATGTTGTTGGTAATTTAAAGTGATGTCGAATGTGCAATATCTTTATGCTGTTGATACAATCATTGCAGTATTATTTTCTAATCCAGTAAGGGGGGGGGGTGGCCTGTTATGTACAATTAAAGAGTGGGGGGAAAAGCCAAAAATCAACGTTGCTTGGTAATTTCCTGGCGTTTTCATCACTTTTCAGACAGTTAGTCTGTGCAGGAAACAACCTAAAGGGGGAGTGTTCTTGCAAATTGAATAACATTTTTATTGCACGTTCAGTAATGTACTCTTATCACAGGGAAACAAATATTTGTTTTTCATTTGGTTATTTTACTTTGATAAATGTTGTCCTGTTTCTGCACCCGGTTTTCAGCCGGGAGAGTTTGATAAAAAGAGCTCAGGGTACTTTATTTTGTCATTGATACGCCCCACTGCATGAAACCCCAAGTTGGCCTGTGAGCATCTGCATTTATTTAGGTCATTTCAATAGGAGTCATGTAGGAGATGAATGATGCATGTTTTTTTTAATGAAATGCATTCCCTTACCCTCTGTTTTTCCCTTCCCCTAGTGTTAAACAACTCTACCAGTGCTGAGGTGGAATATATCTACCTGTCTTAAAATCAGTATAAAGAGGCAATCCAAGCGCTTATTTTCCTTATGTTTCTTTTCTTTTTTTTTAAACAAGATTGAACCCCAGCTCCGGGAAGCCCCTGCTTCTGGAGATACGGTACTTGCCTCTGTAGGGGGTGCCGGTATCCTCTCCGGCTGTGTATCAGGGTTCACATTATGGCTGCTTTTCAAAGCTGCCGTCTCTTGTGAGCCAATAGGAAGCTGTGGTGTCATCCATGGCAGCTTCCTATTGGTCCACGTGATGGGGAGCTTTAAAAAGGAGAGAGATACCGGCACCCCATTCGGAGGAAAGTATCTGGTAGCAGGGGTTCCCCGGCGCTGAAATTAATAGGGTTCAGCTCCGGAGATGCCCTGCTTCAAACCTGTATAAAAAATTGCCTGGATTGCCTCTTTAAATATAAGAAGCTCATGCAAAGGTCCTGAATTCAAAGGCTGTACATTGCCCATTACATTACAATAGCAAGAGAACTGCCATAAACTTGAATGACACAACATTTATGGCAAAAAAAACTGCAGTAAAACTAGTACAAAAACATTGTACCAGCTTATCCGGCACAGTTTGCGCACGTGTTGCTCTAGTTTTACAACTCAGAGACATCACTACCATTATCCACTAGGGTAGGAGTCGCCAATTCCAGGCCCCAAGGGCCACTAACAGGTCAGGTTCTAAGGATATCCCAGCTGTAGCACAGGTGGATCAGTGAGAATCACTGTAGACCATAGGTGGCCAACTCCAGTCCTCAATGGTTACCTACAGGTAAGTTTTTAAGGGTATCCCTGCTTCAGCACAAGTTGCTCAATCAGTGGCTCAGTCAGAATGAAGCAGGGATATCCCTAATACCCGACCTGTTGGTGACCCTTTTTGGACTCTAGTTGGCCATCCCTGGTTTACATGTTCCACAGGGCATGTTTAAAAAACAGCCTGATTGCATTTTTATCTATGTTCAATATATTTCCACTCATGCTTACCGAGAGGGTGTCTCTCATACTTTTATAGCACTCACATCTAGCAGATGCACTTACATCTATTTAGCAGTTTGCCCCAAGGATTCTACATCTGAAATGCAGAAAGACCACAGCCAGATTGCAGTTTCACCATGGCAAAAACTCAGTAGATGAATTGCCCATAAGGATAACGCAGCGGGGGTCCCTGTTTCTGGGTGAGTCCCATTAAGAAGCAGGAACCCCTGCTATGTTGATCCTGATGGGAATTCCCCCCTGTGCTGTACTTGTGCTATGGTTCATCTGCAGCAAGTCAAGGGCAGGGTGGCGATACATCTGACTGCATCGGTACACACATGAATGCCCAGGGGGATATGTACACACATGAATGCCTGGGGGGATATGTGCACACATGAATGCCCGGGGGGATATGTACACACATGAATGCCTGTGGGAATAGGTACACACATGAATTCCCGGGGGGATATGAACACACATGAATGCCC